>NC_056731.1:745647125-745764625 GCF_019279795.1 Protopterus annectens
AGTGTTGAAAATAATATGTATTAAGAAAAGTTGTTTAATTCGCAATAAAAATAGCAAATGTAAAAAAGAAATGATGCAGACGGGCATCCTCTCGAGTACTCATTTTTTTCTTTTCTCACAGCAACAGCAACAAATGAAAACTGAAAGCAAATAACTCATTAGAACAATAAAGTTACTTAAAATTAAGCAAATAATTTTTACAAAGAGTTGCCATGTAATATCAATACAATATAGCAAAGTGAGGGGAAGGCAATGTTTTGCCCAAGATTGGAAAATTTTCCAGCTCTGACTTCTTTTATGGAACAAACCATAGCTGTCATGCATAAAGCTAGGTTAACCCATTTTACCATGTGTTTATTGCAAAATGAACTCCTGCATACAGACTTTGACTAAACTTGCGAGTTACGTGACAATCTCTTAAACACTTGATTCTCTAACAGATATCTAGTTATCTCTCAGCCTTTTATGCACTTATTCGGTATTTGTCTGAAGAATATTAAAGACCATTGCAGAGAATATCCTGAAAACCCACTAGTTATAATAATGCCTTAATAGCATTCAGTATGTGCAGTAATATGTTTGAAGTAGTACATGCTTTCTGTGCATTAGCACACCGAATAACCCTACAGAGACAAGCCTGGGTGTTATAAAAGGCATAAGAAAAGTAACAACTGAATAAAATGCTGCAGTCCATTTCAGACCAGGAAAGTGTGTGTGTGTGTGTGTGTGTGTGTGTGTGTGTGTGTGTGTGTGTGTGTGTGTGTGTGTGTGTGTGTGTGTGTGTGTGTTTGTGTGTGTTTTGCATATGTGTTTGTGTACATGCACCAGAAGTCACATCAGTAACTTCTGCAATTTTTTGTTTTGGAAGATTTGTTTTGAACTGTGGTCAGTAAACCCTGACTAGAATTCTGCTGCTATAGCAGATGTTTTTCTGAGAAAGCCACATGTGGGAATTTACACTTAATGTGAAAAATATGGGGCAATTATCTGGGCATTCTGAAAAATGTGTACAGTTGAGAGGTATTATACATACAGCTTACTACCACTCCCAGGATTCGAACCATGGCTGTGTCTGCTAAAAATACAACAATTTAAGTCACAGTAGAGTGTGCTATTTGGATATTGCTGTTTATCTCTTCAGTGTGTTCTGTCTAAGTCTCTCTTGGTTGTACAGTCTGATCTTGTACTTACAACAGTCTTATACAGACATTCCTAGACATTTTTTTATGTAGCACAGTGTGGGTAACAGTCTTTAACACAACAGTACTATTCAGAGAATGCAACAATAAATGCCATACAATACCAGAGTAAACACAACCAGTCCAGGATTTAGAGCTTTATTGCCAGGCAGTTACAGTTTTATTTAAATATGACCTATATGGGACTATTACTATCATATTGTCTGGTTTATTCAGTACAACCCATACAACAGTTTTTATACTACCAGATGACTTTGTGCTACTTTATATTTATTTGGTATGACTACTGCAAGCAGGATTGTTACTCACCAGCTTCGCAACACAGCCTTTGCAGCCTACTAGCATGGGCTTCCTGATTCACAGCCCACTCAGCTGCAGCTGTAAAGGAAATAGAGACATATTTAGGCATACCTATCCATCACATACACATGCTGGACTTTAGTAAAGAGTAATGATATGACTACTTACACACTGCTGGGACATCACCCCTCTGCTTTGCTTCTTGGACCAACTCATCCAAGAGCTCTCTCTTTCTCTGCTTCAAGTTGGCATAGTGGTGCCTGACCTGCTCACCAGTCCGAGGGATACCAGTGGCACTGGTGAGATCAGAGGTGAGATGGTCCTAGGCTTCCGGTTTATACTGGGAGCGCTGGTACTGGCCCTGCAGCAGTCTTTCATCATGTTTTTTTACCAGGAGTCCTACCATGACCTTGGACTTCTGTATGCCCCAGCACTGCTCCCAGAAGTGCAATCCCTGTCCAACGCCTGCCATCCTGTCTACAGTGGGAAGCTGCAACCAGTTATGAGCTGTATTCCTGCCTGTGGGTTTTAAATATTTCCGATTTCCCACCCTTTGCTGTGATTGGATGATTTTGAATATGCTGAGCTAAGTTAAGCTACGGGCAAACCTGCTTAGCTAAGGTTGGCATTGCTTAAAGGGACAGGTTCAGTATTGCTTACCGATGGGCAGATCCACTTAGCTGGGCTACTCATTGCTTAGCAGTCATATTTACACAATGCTTACACCTGGTAAGCAGAGCTGTGCAATGCTTAGCATTGCTTATTTTTAATTTTATAGACTGGCATTGATTCATTATTCATTACATATTTTAAATTTGTTTACTGTCCTTGACATCCCCCAATGTGCTTTTATTACATTTATTCATGTGTGACTATACTGTATGTGGCACTTGCATTTATATGAGGATTTCACAGCATTATTAAACTGACACCTCACATCTGGACCTAATGCAGTACTCCAGTTAACAAATATATGTTATTTAGTAGGTAATACTAAAAAAATGTTAATGTACTGCTTTCACATGTAAAATGCAAATTGGTTACAGTGGGAAATCAAACCAGAAATGGCTGCTTGCAAAACATACGCACTAATCACTATACTATTACAATATTGCTTATGTTGGATGTTTCTTGCTATTTAACTTCTTGTGCTATTTAAGCTGGACTAAGCGTAGTTAAGTAACGGGCACACCCACACAGCTACGCTTAAACTTTATCACATTTATAAAAAAAAAACAGTTTTGTTATGTTATTTTATCTATGCCCTTCAGAATATCCCTGCTAATGCTAAACCTGTTATTTTATCAACGTTCTGCTTTGAGGGACAATTGTCCCTTTTGGCTTTGTCCACATTCCTTACTCTGACGGGTTGGGAGGTGTGCGCTATGTGCTTATGTTACCTGTGTTATCTTAATAAGTTTTGTCTTGGTAACATACCTCTCAACCTCTTAGAGCAAAATATCTGGACAAAGCCTAAAATGATGGGAGGACAAATAGGGACAGATTTTAAATGTTGCTCTTGTAAACTTAAAAAGTTATAGAATAATAAGTTTTACATTAGCATGAATTTTCTGAAGGATGTGTGGAGTCTTTAACTCAAATGTTTTGTCATTATTTAATGACTTCAATCTTCAGCTATTTGCCAAAAAGGTACAGATTTTTAGGTGGAACACACCAAAACATGAGGCAAAAGTCTGGTCATTCTGTGAAAATCTGTACAGGTGAGAGGTATGCTTGGTAGGGAAGATTGTCCTGTATGCCTTTGACCACAGATTTGTTTTCCTGATGGGTTGGGGGTGTTATGAGCATTCCCGCTCATTTTTAATTGCTGAAAGGCAATTCTGGAGTACAGGGGGCGTGTGTATTGTGAGAGCTCTGCTCTCAGACACATCCCCTATGCTCGTACATGGAATCATGTCCGTTTTAGAGCATGGCAGCGCGCCTTCATAAAAATGCATGGCGCGCTGCTGTGCTGAACAGGAATGATCCCTGCCCGGCTGCTTGCTGAATCCCAGTGTATCTCTTAATTGTCTGTCTTTTCATTGCATCATCTATAAACATTTTGCTAGACACTTTGTGGTTTACTCATCCTTTGTGGTAAAAAGCAATCCCTCTGATCCATATGGGTCATCAAAACACAAGCTCAGGTAATGTTGTCTGAAAATGTTTGAAAGCACATAGTTTCTGATTCTGTTGTACAAAGGAGATTTTATGGTAATATGTACAACAATCTTCTTCACTGATATTATCACAAAAATGTTACTTCCTAGCAGCTCAGTCTTTAATTCTAGCATTCACTACACTACTGTAACAAATGTTAGATTTACAGTCACATTACGATTTCATATGCTTTATCCTTAAATCGCTGCTCATTAGATGATACTACTGATTTATATGCCTGATAAAAGATTTAGAAAAAAGTTGTAATTTTTATTTCATTAATGTTCATACTTCTACATTCTTAAAATGCCCATATCTTAGAGATGTAGTTGTCATTATTACTAGTATTTTTCTTCAGGCATTTTTCAGTCTCAAATCATACTGCTTATGTATTTTTTGAATTCCTTTAACCAAACTGCTCTTCTCTTTACCAACTTCTTTTTACCTCCAATACTTTGTAATAATTTCCTTAGTAATCATTCTACTTATGTTGATGCATTTTATATTTAACGGAACCTCTAACAATAATTGTTTAAAGTAGATCTGTCTTCATTTCTTACAGATTAAGTCTAGTAATGAAGGGGGAGGCCACATAATCATTTAAAAAATCTGCACAATTGCTTAAAGATGGTGCAAGATTTCATATCAATCGAAGGTTCAACTCATAAATCACCAAATGATAGATTTTTGCCTTCAGTATACTTATAACTGGTACATGAGGCATACTTCCTTATATGTCAACCAGGTATTGTCTATTTTCTTTCCTTAATAAGTGCTTTAAAGGTTTTGTCTGTTTTCATTCTTAAATACTCATTCTTACTCCAGAAACCCTCACAACAAAATATTATGTTAGGTACTTAACATCTTCTACCCACATCAACTTTAACTATATCTTCAGTCTTTGCTCCTCCAACCTATTGTGGGCAATCAGTTTTAGTTTTACTTGCATTAATCAAAAATTGTATGAGATTCATTTTCTCTTCCCTTCTAGATATAGTAAATGGCTAGTCAGGGTTGCCTGTTAAATATATAGGAGTATCATTATCTTCTCATCAGATTGTGGCATGTTGGTTTTCAGTTCTTCAACGCCTTTACAAAGGTTGTTGGTGTATATTATAAATAACCAATTTGGCAAGAAGACACCCTGCCTTACCCTATTCCTAATTCTTACTTCATAAGAGTCATAAATTCTTGATATTTTTATATTTGTCCATGTGGGTGAGTACAGGGCAGTAATAACACTACATTTGATGAGAAGCTCTTTCCTTCATCACCTTTAATAACTTATGCCTGCATAATCAATAGCTGATTCCAAATGAATCGATAATAAAATATTTTTGTTCTTATTCTAGCATATTTTTCAGTAATATACTGTTTTAATAGTCATGCATCCACAGTGGGCACCTTAAAGATTTGGCAAACTGGGTTTGGTGAAGAGATGTTGTCTTAAATGATCTTTGAATTTAGTTAACAATACAAAATAACATGTTTTCAAGGAATTGTCTAAAAATGTATTAGCCTAGATGATACAGAATCACTGTAGTCTATCTAAGGGAACTAAAATTCTGTTTTCCTGTGATAACAAAAATGACCCTTTTAACACTGTTAATATTTTATCTCACTTCTTTGTACAATATTCTTATCTCACTCTGTATCTTGTCGAGCCTTAACCTGAATTATTTAATAGCACAAATGTTTCTATCCCATTTGTACTGCAGTAAGTAATTATGTGCAATTGGGCATAAGCAATTTGTTTTAGAATGTTTACGGCCTCAGGTTATCTTCACAAATCAAAGATATACATTGTAAAAGCTCACCTACAATTACTACTATGAAATACAGTGAATGGAGTGGACCTGGAGTTCCAGTAATAAAACAAACCAGTCTAATAAAGATATCAAGTGATTGCACCAGTAGTTGCATAAATTAAAGGGGTTACGTTTGTTCCTCTTATGATCAAGTAATAAATCAAGAAATATATCCATTAACTTAGGTGCAGAGAAATGAGCCAAATCCCACTTACCTGACTTTAAAAACACTGAGACAAAAAACCCAAAACTCCACAAGACTGACCACTTGGAACACCAACAGATCACTATGGGTAAGTAACCACTTGGCCAGCATGTTTACCTTTGCACCTTACCTCCGTGGCAGTGCAGTCTTGGAGTTGGTATATTTTGCTGGGGTGGACAGCAAAGCACCCCACATGGGTGGGTTTTCTTTGCTTTTGTGTTAGTGTGTTTGTGGGGTTGGGTGAGTGTGTGGTTGGAATAGTGCAGTTTGATTTGTAGTGTCTTTAGTGACAAAGTTAATTGGGAGAAATTACGGAGGTTGTTGGGGTGGTTTTATTATGGAGTTTGACTGCAAGAGGCGGGAAGGCAACTGGTTGAAGTAATTTGAAAAATAAAATGGACTATGGGAGTAGATCAACTCTGTAGGTGACTGGTAGCCATTTTCTGTGGAGAGGGTGATGCAGTGGTACTCTGGGTGGATTGGAAATGAATCAGCAAATTTTGTTTTTGATGAACAGTAGTGTGTATGAGCTCTTTTAGAGGCTGTGGCTATGATGGGGATCCCGTATTCAAGTTGAACAAAGAGGACTCCTTTGCCTGTTGCAGCTTTAGCTGGTCTGGAATGAAAGGGAAGTACTTTCCAGGGCCAATATAAAAGAGAACTGATCTTTTTCCTGGTGATTTCAATGTGGCATTTGAAGTCAAGTGATTGGTCTAGCCCAAAACCCAACTATTTAAAGGACTTACTTGTTTCTGTTGGTGAATCTTTAAGATCTGCAATGCTGAGATTTTTAGGAGTTATTCTTTTGTTTCAGTTTTTGTGAGGTTCCAAACCGCATGCTTTATTGTTTTGGAGGGGTTTAGGAGTAGCTTGTGGTTGTTTATCTAAGATTTATGGGAGTGGAGGTCAGAATGCAGGTAGGTTTGAATAATTGAAAGTGAGGGACTGGATAAAAGAATAACCATTTAATCTGCACAAAGACTGATAGGAAGGCTCAGAAAATCAGAGGGTAGTTTGTTAATAAAGGCTGAAAACAACAGCGGGTTGAGTATAGATTCTTGGGGCACTCTTTTGGTAAGGGGTGTTGGAGGTGATAGGTATGAGCCTATATTGACTTTTATATACCTATTTCTTAAGAAATGTTGGAATCAGGTGACAGTGTTCGGGCTAACCCCAATTTCTTGCAAAGAGTGAAGGAGCAGGAAGTGTTCAATAAGATAAAAAGGTTTTGTAAGGTAAATGAAGAAAGCTCCCAATAGGTTTCCTTTATCCATACTGAGAAGGACTTCATCTGTAAGTGACCATAGTGCTGCCATTGTGTTCTAACCAGTCCAGAATCCATGTGTTTTAAGAGTGAGCAGATGGTACTGTTGGAAATATATTTTAAATATATATTTTCCCATGTGCAGGTAAGATGGAGATAGGGTGAGAAAAATTAGCCGTTCGTGATTGTAAGCCCATGACATTCTCCTCTCAACATTTTGGCATTCAGCATTCTGGAATTTATATATAAATATATATATATATATATATATATATATATATATATATATATATATATATAATATATATACTTGTGTGTTTGTGTGTGTGTGTGTGTGTGTGTGTGTGTGTGTGTGTGTGTGTGTCTGTGTGTGTACCTATATATCTATACATATATATATATATATATATATATATATATATATATATATATATATATATATATATATAAATATATATATGGATCTAGGACATTTCACCGGAAGTCAAATTAGTGTGCACTTTTCACCGAAAGCTCATTTCACCGAAAACACAATTCACTGAAACACATTTCACCAAAAGTTGTATATGGCCTTGTCCCCACTGTAGTGCAACCCTGGAGTTAGTATAGATATATAGTAGGGGGGTGTGGGGGGCATAGCCCCCTGCATATTTTAAATGTTTTGAACTATATACATGCATACTTGCAATTGCAATATATTACTCTTATCCAAACATGATATATCCTTAAAATATGTGGTGGGCTATGCCCCCACCCCCTACTATATATACTAACTCCAGCATCGCACTACAGTGGGGAAAAGGCCATATACAACTTTTGGTGAAATGTGTTTCAGTGAATTGTGTTTTCGGTGAAATGAGCTTTCGGTGAAATGTGTTTCGGTGAATTGTGCTTTCGGTGGTTTGTGTTCAGTCATTTGAGTTTCGGTGAAATGTGCTTTTGGTGAAATGTCCATTTATATATATAGATATATATATATATATATATATATATATATATATATATATATATATATACATATATATATATATATATATAGATATATATATATATATACATATATATATATATATATATATATATATATATATAATATACAAACTAAAGACAAAAACTAAGCCCTCTTAATTGTTGACCTTCAGAATCAGGTGATATATGCATGTACACAATCATACACGAACACACACACACACACACACACACACACACACACACACACACACACACACACACACACGCACACATACACTCTTACATATATGTATTATGTATTATATATTTTACACACACACATATATATATATATATATATATATATATATATATATATGTGTGTGTGTGTGTGTGTGTGTGTGTGTGTATGTGTGTGTGTGTGTGTGTGTGTGTGTGTGTGTCTGTGTGTGTGTGTGTGTGTGTGTGTGTGTGTGTGTATGTATTCACATCACTCTATCAAATTGTCAATTCATTGGCAAAATATATTGTTTGAGATGTTCATTAAGACCACTTATTAATCAGTGCTGCAAATGTTGAAAGAGAAAAGATCTAGGGCATCTGAATAAGGTAAATGTGGGTATTTGTTATTTCAGTACCAAAACATTTGGGTATACTAAGTGTTGCAGCACTATGGGGTGGGATTGTGTGCCTGCTCTTACAGGCTTGAGTCAGGTTAATTTTTTATGTTACAGAAAGGGTTTTTCTATGCTAATGTACAGAGTTAGAATCAGGGTCAGGGCTATCATTAGACTTAAGGCTAGGGTTAAGGTTGTCATGCATTAGTAATGTGGTGCAAGGGTCGAGGTAACTGAAATATGCGTCTTAGTTCTGGTAATGATTGCAAAAAGTCAATTGTTTCAGTCTTCTTGAACAGTCAGCAAGCAGAACAAAATATCTTTTTCCATTCTGAACAAATATACATACATAATGGGTTCCTATAACTCGCATTCATATGACTTCATTACGATTCTTTTGTGCCCATAAAATACAGCCTGCATCATATAGGTTATCTTTGAAGAACACTAAAGTTTTTTCTGTGGAAGGAAACTGCCCCAAATACATAGACACAGAGTTTAGTATAGTGTTGAAAATAATATGTATTATGAAAAGTTGTTTAATTCGCAATAAAAGTAGCAAATGTAAAAAAGAAATAACGCAGTTGGGCATCCTCTCGAGTACTCATTTTTTTTTTCTTTTCTCACAGCAACAGCAACAAATGAAAACTGAAAGCGAATAACTCATTAGAACAGTAAAGTTACTTAAAATTAAGCAAATAATTTTTACAAACAGTTGCCATGTAATATCAATACAATATAGCAAAGTGAGGGGAAGGCAATGTTTTGCCCAAGATTGGAAAATTTTCCATCTCTGACTTCTTTCATGGTACAAACCATAGCTGTCATGCATAAAGCTAGGTTAACCCATTTTACCATGTGTTTATTGCAAAATGAACTCCAGCGTATAGACTTTGACTAAACTTGCGAGTTACGTGACAATCTCTTAAACACTTGATTCTCTAACAGATATCTAGTTATCTCTCAGCCTTTTATGCACTTATTCGGTATTTGTCTGAAGAATATTAAAGACCATTGCAGAGAATATCCTGAAAACCCACTAATTATAATAATGTGCTAATAGCATTCAGTATGTGCAGTAATATATTTGAAGTAGTACATGTGTGTGTGTGTGTGTGTGTGTGTGTGTGTGTGTGTGTGTGTGTGTGTGTGTGTGTGTGTGTGTGTCTGTGTGTGTGTGTCTGTGTGTGTGTGTTATGCATATGTGTTTGTGTACATGCACCAGAAGTCACATCAGTAACTTCTGCAATTTCTTGTTTTGGAAGATTTGTTTTGAACTGTGGTCAGTAAACCCTGACTAGAACTCTGCTGCTATAGCAGATGTTTTTCTGAGAAAGCCACATGTGGGAATTTACACTTAATGTGAAAAGGCATGAGCAAACTGCAGATTTCACAGGTGTCTGAACTCGGCATTTTTGTGTGTGTGTGTGTGTGTGTGTGTGTGTGTGTGTGTGTGTGTGTGTGTGTGTGTGTGTGTGTGTGTGTGTGTGTGTGTGTGTGTGTGTGTGTGTGTGTGTGTGTGTGTGACCAGCATAAGCTGCTGCTCTTGCCATTTTGTGTTAAAATAATAAACAAGTAGTTTAATTTCTCAGAAACTGCAGTTGTGGGAATATACTGATCCTAATGACAGATGTTTAAATAATAAGATATTTGCTACTAGAACTTTTAAATTGTTTGATCCAGCTATCAGCTACAGATTGCAGACATGGTTATAAGGAGTAATGTAGGTGTAAAACAGAAAGGAGCAGATGACCTACAGTTTTCTTTTGTGGTGACCAAGCAAGTGTCATAGAAAGCCAACATAGAAATATATGCTCACTCTTGAAAAACTTCTAATGGAACTTTGCAAGTCATGACTAATCTGTACAATAGGTATCTACAACATAATTTCATAATGAAAAACACTGCACCATACAACAACAAAACAGTTAATTCAACAGCTGATATCATAACTTTAAGAGTAATAGTGAGGAAATAATTTTTGTAGGGGATAAAGCCCCTATGCACCCTTCATATCCCTGCATACCTAAATATACCAACTGTGGGTTTGCACAGCTTTGAGGGCATACATCTCAACCTCTTATTGCAAGAAATCTGGACAAAGCCCTACAAAATAGGGGGACAGAGGCCCAAAAACTAGGGACATATTTTAAGTATTGCTCTTATAGACTTAGAAAGTTGCTAGAGTAACAGGGTTTGTTTTACCATACGTTTTCTGAAGGATTTAAAGTCTGAAAGTCAAATGTATGTCATTATTTATTGACTTCAGTCCTCAGATCGTCCCAGTGATTTACCAGAAAAACACAAATTTTATGGCGAACAGGCCAAAAATATGAGCCAAAAATCTGGACATTCTGTGAAAATCTAGACAGTTGAAAGGTATGTTTAGGGGTCAGAAGCAGTTCCACAATGACTTTTTAGTTTGGCTAAGCACATGAATCAGTTAAAACGGAGAAACTTAAAACAGTAATCCAGTCCAAAGTTCCAGATGAGACCACAAATGTCCAAATGCACCATAATAAAAACTGTATAATAATTCCACACAGATTTAGTGCTTTCATCTGGTTATATCCAAAGACTTCCTCAGAATCAAACAAAATTGCTAACATACACCTTTTATCTTGTTAAAACAGATCATCTGACCCAACCTAATTAAATGTAGCTTCCCCCATTGTTTAAACAGTCCCTTAAAAAATTCTTTTGAAAACAACAATGATTTAAACACCATTTCTTGTACAAAACATTTAAATATTTAATACATTCCACAATTAATCACATTAAAAAAAATAAAAATGATAATGAAATAATTATACATTATACGATTTTAACTTAAGAATGCAGTTGATACTTGCAATGTCATTTAAACCAGGTGGGCTGCAAGCTGTCAGTCTGATTTGCCATTTTAACTCATGGGCTTCCAATAAATCCTGCCAAGGGTACCCCCTGGGATTTTTTTCCACAATATCTATTCCACAAAACATAAACTTGTGTCCTAATTGTCCTAAGTGTTGACTCGCATGTTTGGCCAAAGCATTGTTACCTTTTTGGTGTTTCATATCCAACTGGTGTTCATATATGTGATCTCTAAATCACCTCTGGGTTTTACCAACATAAAATCCCAAACAATCAGTACATAAGGCAACACAGACTAAGCCCTTGGTGTTACAGTTGCAATACAGTTTAGGCTTCAGGGTTTTCCCACTACTACTATGGATATCTTCCTCTTTGATGTGCATACATTGTGAACATGACCCACATTTATAAGTGCCAAACTGAACAAAACTGAGAAACTACTCCTAAATCAAGTTTAACCTCTGAAGTCATACGCATGTATCCCATGTAAAAGTATACACATTGTAAAAAAAGTGGTATAATCTTACCAAAATACTATAATATATCTCTAATGCAAGACAAAGGAAAGACAGTTCTGTTGGCAGATAAGGAGAAAACTGTATGACCCAAGTAACCCAATTCACTTAGTTGCTTGAGCATTTGTTGGAGTCTGCATTGGGGAAAAGTAAAGTGATCTATTTGTGGACTACAGATCCTCATTTTCCTTCTTAAAGCCATAGCTGATTAGAATGTTACAGGATTTAGATCTTTTGGTATGTTGCCTGAGTCATCAGTGCACGTCCAGAAAATGCAGCATCCTTTTCCCCATATTCTTCAGTTTCCGAAAGAAGACAGATAACTGGGTGAATTGTTGCAAAGCTTGTTCTGTGACTGATTTTATAAAAGACAAATGTGTTTTTAAATGCAGCATATCCCTACAGAAGAATGCATGGCTTCTTAAACAGTAAGATTTGTAGTTCAGAAATCTATCTCCTTGAAATGACTGCTAGCAACGTGTGTGTTTTCTAGTAAAAGCACTTCGGACTCCTGAGAAAACAGGCTCAAAAATATAAAAAGTTAGCCTCTCAATCACAGATCAAGTCTACTGCAGGAAATACATACTGTGTTGCAGTCATGAAATGAAGACTCCTCATTTAAAGTTAATTTACTGCAATGAAGGAAGGCATAGGATAGCAGGGAAGGCAATCTAATACACTTTAAGCAAAGGACAGCTAGACCAACCCAGCAATATACACAGAGGTAGAATACAACAACTTTTAAGTGACAGAATCTGTATGTTTGCCTTTTGTTACAAAAGGAAAATCTTATTAATTTCATTAATAGTATGGCTGGCCACAGATATTCAGTTTGCCAGCACTCAATTTGATAGTGGCATCACGATCATAAAACATTATCTCTCATGTGACAAGCTGCATTTTTGATTGAGACTATTCAGCACTGGGACTTCTCTAAAATTCATTGAAATTGAAATTAAAATAATAAAGTCTTAGACTGCATGGAGCAGAATCTCCCCCTGCAAGGAATGTTAGGGCACTTGACCCACCCCAGAAAAAAATGTTTATTTATTTTTTGTTTGTCAATACCTGCTTGCCACTGTTAGCAGATCTGTCGTGGCAATAGTTTTACTGAGGAGCAGTCAGAAATGTCATTTAGATAGGTATGACCTTTGGCAAAAGGCCTTTCAGTTTCTTTTAGAACAGACACCTCTAGAGAAAAAAAAGAACGGATGAGCGTTTGGTATCAGCCTGAAATACATTTTTCATGCTGTTACACTGTAAGTCTTGAGATAAGTAAACAACTTTTTGTGTTCTTGATGGGTTATCTCCTTGTTCTGAAAAGGCAGGGTTATTAACTGAACCGATGGTATCTGTTTTAGAAAGGTACACCATGCTTGTCTTGGCAGCATGGGTCTATAATAGTGAATGCATTATCTCTCCTTTTCCTTTTACCAGCATCTTTAGAATTAGGGGATTTTGTAAAAATCCATAAGTCCTGGCTTCATGTGGTAAAAAAGGTATTGTCATCCATGCCTGGCTGTGAGACTGCCTAGTGCAAAACAGAGGAAGCTGATGATTTACCAAAAAACAAACAGATTCACTGAGCATTGTTTTTTCTGTTATCATGATAACAATATTCCTCATTTTAGAGATTGTAAAAATCAAGGGAATAACTTGGAAAGTAGTTATTGAAGCTAGGCTAAACCCCAAGCAAAATTCCATTGGAAAAAAGATAAAATAACATAAATTAAAATAGATCAAAATAAAAGTGTAGCTCTTCATTGAACATCTTTTTCCAAAATGTAGTTCTTTATTGAAAGGTGCTGTTCTTTCATTTTAGAGATTGGGATTTATCTCTTTAGAGTATCTGCCACAGTGGTTCACTGATCTAAAATATATTTGGCCTAAAGGGATGTGTTCATGTAATTACTTCTTCCTAGATTATCACAGATTTTCTACAGTGTAGTAAGTATAAGTACCCCCATATGTTGATGTATCACATGACTTTGTGTTGTATCTGACAACCTATAGTGCCACCAGTCTAAAGGATGACTTAAAGCCTGTCAGAGCCAGTTGGAAATTCAGCTTCCAAACCTTTTAAGGTTTATGTGCTATTCCATCTGTGTTGGACACCACAAGTCTTGCAAATTCATACCCTGAAAATAAGTTTCCATGCCTACCCTAAAGAATTTGTTCTGGTCTACATTCAGAGAACAAATGGACAACCATTGTTTTATAATAATCTGTTTCACTACTGGAAGCTTTTCGGCAAGTAAAAATCTACTGCCAATCATTAGCGGACTGGAGTTCCGCTGTGGCGACCCCTAACCGAGAAAAGCTGAAAGACACAACAACAACTAGTGGAAGGTCTTCACCAGAGTAAATGCTAAAAGAAGGTAATATTCTGCATAAGGATCTTTTTCTAAAGATTGCAGAGGCATCAGTATGCCTTTATCATATCCATTCCATTGTTGGAAACCCTAAAGACAGATGAGGAAATGTATCTAGGAGCTTTGAAGACATACCGCTTGAAAATGCTTTTTGTTAAGGCACGTTGATAATAAGCCATAATTTACTGCATCCTTTCCTCATTTGTTTTTCTTTCTGTTTACTGTGTCTTTTGGTCTAGATCATGGCAGAAAATGGACTTTGGACTAGCCCATCTACTTAGTTAACAAATAAATAAATAACAAATAAATAAACAAATAAAGGTTATCATGGAATATATGGTATTTAAGATTGTCCCCAGAAAATATACTTGTCTGGCAGTGGGGTAAATAAGATTTTTGTAGATGAGGTAGATGTCCAGACTGTGGAAGTGTGGCAAAGGATGATGAACTATATGGTGTAAACTTTGAATGAAGTTGACCTTAATCAGGCAATTATTCAGATATGGATAAACGTGAACTCAAAGAAATCTGAGATGAGCAAATAATAGACTGTGACATTTGGTGAAGAATTTGGGTGCTCTAGAAGTCTAGTTGAAAAGAGCAAACTCTTAAAGGAGATTTTCACATGAAATCTTGGGAACTGCCTCTAAGCCTTAATGAATGAGTATGTGAATGTGGACATTTTCCATGTCCCCAGTTATCAGAGCTGTACTTTTCATTAAGAGTGAAAGTTAAATTTGTAGTGTCAACATCTTGATTTTTGGGTTTTGTTTTTGCCCCGATAAACGTAGATAGTCGGAAAGTCTTGAATAAAAACATTTTCTTTGATCAACTAAAGATTCCAACCATAGTGTGTAATTAATTGGCCAATAGCTGCTGAATTAGAAGTCAGGCCATAGACATCTGATCTTGTAGTTTAGCTGAAACATTACGTGGAACTGGATATGCACACAGCCCCATGGGTAGCTTGCTAGAACTATATCTGACATTATCTGAGACCACTGCATTGAAATATGATTAAATGTTTCTTCTTGAGAATGGTTAAAGAGAAAATTGATGAAACAGGTGATGAGGGAATCATCATTGATTTTTATTATAGGCTTTGCCTTGTTGGTAGGCTCCATGCTGTTATAGTCGGTGATGCTATCTTCTTTGGTACTGCCTTCCCCACATATTCTGTTGCAGTCTGCATTGTATTTGGTAAAAAAAGTCATTCTCTACTTGAAAAAGACATTGAGTCTCAGAAAAAAAAGGTAGAATGTTGTTATATTTTATACAGTCTTACAATTCGCATCTAATTCTTTTACACCTTTTACAGAATGGCATTAAACATGAAGCACTGATCTAATGGGAAATTGGAAAGTTGACCACTGATAACTTCAGGCAAGGGTTATGTTTGGAAGCATGCAAGACTTAAAACAATACCAGATGCATCAGACATAAATCACCTCACCATCAGGTGCATCATAAATACATTTTATAATCTCTGGGCCAACCTGGTCAGTTGTCTGTGCCACTTTATTTATGTTTTCATTAACAAAATTATCAGCGGTCATCTAAAAAGGTTATCAGTCTGTTTTACAATTCCTCCCTTGTACTTACAATGTCAGCCTCATAGTTTACAACCCTATTGCCAAAAGTACCAGATGTGTGCATCTCTTCTAAACAAGTTTACAAAGTGTTTACTCTCAGTGTCATTTGGCACTGCATTTAAGGTATCTATTTTTCCTGGGTGTCTTTAGAGTTACTTGGTCATTCACAGACAGACAAAGAAATCCACATTAGCTTATGCTGTGCAAAAATCATGTAGAAACTGTCTCATTTTATTTTATTTTAGTTACCTAGTTAGTTGATCCTGGGACAGAAAAGAGTGCACATTCTAAAAAAAGTTAAGAACTACCAGTTGTTTAAGTGTGTTAAGCTTCAGCAGTCTATTATGCATTGTATTAGGGGAGTATATTTATTTAGCAGTTATTTAAAGCAGTCTTTTATCAAGTGTTGTGTCTCATCAAAGAAGAACTCCTACGGAGGAGAGGCAGATCAGAATGCATGCTCAATACCACTCAACCTAGAAACATCAAAAATCTGGACAAGGCCCATGAAAAATAGGTACAAATCTGTATGCTGATAAACATAAAAATTGCATACAGAATTATGTATCCCTGCCCACTCCAATGGAATTGTGGATACTAACTTTCAAAGGCAAACTGAAGAACAGACAATCAAAATATGCCACCAGAGTTCCTCTGCAGCCATTCCAATGTCCCATTACCTGGCTATTTCACCCCATTTACCATAAACACTAATGTGCATACTGCTTTACTTCTACAATGACTATTTGGATTTTATTTTTTCACTTTTATAGCACAATGCACAAACACTAATAGACATCTGTTAAACAAAGCAATAATATCTCACAATGAAAACAGACTTAGCATTAAAACTTTTCTGCCCTTAAAACTCCCTGGTCAGGAGCTTGGGGAAATGCATGCTATGGCCAGAAACAAGTACAGTGAATCCGCTAATGGAAACCAGGAGCATCACAAAGCATCCATTTAGATTACAGAAGGGAGGCTACAATATCTGTGACATCACTGCATTAGCCAGTACCTAAGGCATGGACTTTGACCAGCAACTACAAGGATGATTGCTTCTGACTCCATGCATGCAACTCCCTGAGGGATCCCCCATTCCCTGAAATAAAAAAAATAAGCTATCTTCAAAGATGACTCTCCAGGAAGCCAGGGGACTCAACCACTGAAGGTTCACAGTGTGGGTTACCCAGAAGGATCTAGGGACTGGGCAGATGTTGAAACAAGGACAATAGCTCAAGGATTGTAATATGCCAGGAAGTGAGCAAGATTTGAAAAAAAATAGAAAGTGGAACTAAGATTGATTTTGGTCCCACACTAGATGTATGGAAACTGACATCTAGGCTGAACTATTTGCTGCACTTTGGAAGATTATAACAATAGGTTTCAGTTTAACAATATCAGAAATCAGAGCAGTTTAACTTAACCCTCCTATATCTTCAGTATGCTCTTGTTAAGACATAGAGAGGGCTAACAAGGACAGTGGACATAGAGTAGACTTTATCCTGCACAATGAATGACTATCAGTTCCAACAGCCAGAGAGAGAGAGAGAGAGAGAGACATTCAGTACTACAGACCTAAGTTGCTTGGTTACCGTTTCCTTCCCCCGTAGATCACCCAAATTAGATTCCATATTTTTTATTTATCTGTTTGTTTTTGTTAATTAATTGATTGATTGATTTAGTCAGGAGTAGGAGCACCTAACTTTTGTATTTTTAAATCTTTTTACATTCCTAACTCTCATATGTAAATTCCCCCTTTTTGTTAAACTTATCCAACTTTCTCCTCAACAAAAGTAATTTGGAGAATTTTGATGCCTGCGATATCATATTTTGAAAAGTACAAAATCAAGTGCAACTAATCTGATTACATAAATAAAGACAAGATAGAAATGTTGTATCTAGTCCTACCAAACACTAAAGTTTAAGAGTAAGTGACAACATAGTGAAACAAAGTGGGCCAATTATGACTACTAGTGATGGAAAGGAACATGGTAGAGCAGACTGTGCTTATTCTTTGTACAGCCATGATTCCTCTCAATGTTTAAAGCTTGTGGTGGGTCATGCTAAACCTTCTTGGCCTTATAGTAAGTCATGTCAAATAGCTTCAAATATGGCATGTTGTGGCCTAATCTCTCTGACATCCATTCTATGACCCAGATAAAATATCTCTGATATAACTTCCTGACAGTGGTTACCCTTAATAGTCAATCCTGACATTTGCAGTCTGCCCAACACCACCCTGACGTGTTAAACATGTTCTGCCTATGACCAGCTGGAGCTGATAATGTCATCAAGATAAACAACAGAATAATTTGCCCTGGCAAGTCTGTGGTCTGTCATCGTCTTCTAGAAAGGTTCTGGGGCATTCTTCATCACAAAGGCTATCTTTAGACACACATGTAGCCCAAATGGCATCACAAATTCTGATCTTTCCTTCACTGCAGATTAGCCGGGGTTTACATGCCTGGTGAAGCACAATGTGGACACAGAACCTCAGCAACAAAGCATGTTTCTTACAGGTTAACTAAAAGTGTTAGGCAAACTCTGGGATAGGCATTGCAAGTATCTGTCAGTAACATTTGGAAAAGCCTGTAGTGGTTAGATACTTGGTCCCACCCAGCTACTCAAAGGTTTCACTTTTCAAGCGGGGGGGGGGGGGTGCATCTGCCTCAATGTGACTTTTTAGTTTTCTATTGCCGACACAGAACATTATGCTGCCATTGTTCTTTGGATCTTATACCACTGATGAAGCTCATGGATTGTTGGACTCTTGAGTTTGCTTTAGTTCCAACACATCCTGCAGTGCCTCTCCCAGAGTTTGCCTAACACTTTTAGTTAACCTGTAAGAAACATGTTTAGTTGCTGAGGTCCTGTGTCCACATTGTGCTTCACCAGGCATGAAAACCCCGGCTAATCAGTAGTCATTCCAAAATTCCTGTAATACCACTTAAATATCCTTTAGCTGGATAGGACACAGCTGCTGAGAGCAGGCTAACTCATCCTCCAAAGTGTCTGACTTAGATGCACTGAGTAGATCTACCATCAGATTCCCCCAATGTCTGTTTCTTCAAACAGCAGAGCCTCAGTGTCATGGTAGGGTTTTTTCATGTTAACATGGTAGAGTTTGTGTTTCCTGCCTGGAGTTTATTTTCTAATAGAAATAAGTACCATAACCCACTGTCCAAATTTTTAATGGTCTTGTGTCTATCTCAGGTGTTCCCGGGCCATCCCCCTGAGCTCCATAAGTCTAGTACAGAAGTTTTAGACACGTTCCACAATTGACCCCTGATGAGAATCACTCTTACCCTTCTACACATCATGAATTAAATCCAGTGACCCCTAACCTTCTGCTATGCACCACCTCAAAGGCTGAAAAACCTGAGGATTCCTGAGGCACCTCCCTATATACAGAAGGAGATGAGGCAGATACTTGTCCAATTCACTCTTGAACTGGTTTGCAAATGCCCTTAACATAATCTTCAATGAAGAGTTAAACCTCTTCCCCTGACCACTTGTCTGTGGGTTGTAGGAGCTAAACTTTACATTATTTTCCCCAACAGGCCAGCAGGTCTAACATAAATTTAGCACCTTCAGTCAGTATTTCTGTAGGAAAACCTCTCCTACTGAAAATGTCTAACAAAGCACTTGTCACCTTCTCTGTTTCAATGGAAGATGAAGCCACTGTGTCTGAGTATCTACTGGCACAATCCAACAACAACAGGAAACATTTCTTACCTGTTGAGCTTGCAGTTCTAAGAGGTTTCACAATATCATAGTTACTCTCTGAAACAATTCCTGAATAACAGGCAAAGACATCAAAGCAGCTTTGTCTTTGTGTCCAGCTATGCCAATCTCTTGAATCTGTTCACAGGCCATTTAGTACCTTGTTACACTCTTAGCAATCTGTGGTCAATAACAATTCTTCAGAAGCTGTCTGTTAATACATATCTTGTTCACATGGCCTGTGAAAGGAATTTAGAGTGCTATGGCCAGAATATTTCTTGGTAGGCTCAAGGAACTACCAACTGCTGTATTACTTTAGGTGTCCATACTCTGTAAAGCAACGCATTGTTCCAGCATATGGAGGCACCTGTATCTGGAGGTCCCCTTGCTACCTAAATCAAGTCCTTTAAGTAAACTCTAAAAGTTGAGCCTGCCACAACTGTTTCTTGATGACTGTCCCCAGTTTACCTTCTAAGGGAAGTCTGTTACCTTCTGACAGTGATGCCTCAAATTCTAACTGACTACTGCCACCCTACTTTTCCCTTAAAGTAACCTCTACCAAGAGAAAGAAGTCCAGTACATTTTTCATGCTGTGAATCAGATACCAGTTCTCTGCTACTGATGATCTCACCCACTAATGTGGCCACATTACCAGCCCTGGATGAAAGTGTAAGACTTGGCTGGGCCTCCTCCAGATTACTATCTCCACATGTTTGCCACTATGCATGATTGCTTGTAGTGACATTAATGCAGGGCACTGCATTGTTATACCCTCTCAAAACATCTGCAAGGATATCTTTAGACATAGCCACCTGCTTGCTTACTTGCTTCCCTTCCCAATTCATATAGACTCTGGCCAATGGTCCCCAAAAGTTTTCTTTCCCAAGGCTCTTACTGAGGTGGACTGCCCCATCAAGCATTACTTTTTTACCACTGTAGGCTTGTCTATGGTTATGCATGAGTCTGTGCCCTCTTGGCCATGGTCTCCATTCCTTCCATGAAGACAGGATGCAGGTTTTTGTGGCAGCTTGATACAACTGTTTTCTCCAAACAACACATCACTATATAATTCTCAACCTGCTTGCTTCTTTCCAAAACCTTTGTTATGCAATCTGCTTCAGTGGATAGTGACACCATAAGTGTCCCTTTTGGTTGCATTTGAAATTGGGTCTATACCAATACATCGAACTGTCACTTCAACGAATGTCATTTCATCAAAAATGCCATTAATCGAATCCCCCCCCCATTAATTATATACACCAACTCTGAGATCACATTACAGTGAGGAAAGGGCAAATTTCAGGATCCTCACTCTACTGTAGTCTCAGTATGAACAGTTCGACAAAAGCCATGTTTGATGTAACTGCACAGAAAATGACATTCACTGAACTGATTTTTCAAGGAACTGATAGGGACCCTTGAAATTTTTAACCCCAAAATCTGGGCATGTATCAGGAACTGTGGCTTTTCTTCCAGAACCTACTATGATGGCTTAGGCTGCCCCATGGGTTCTGTTATCTCTATACATAGTGCAGGGTGCCCCCTGTTATATAGTTTCAAACTGTTAGATTGAGAGAGGACCTCCCTTCCACCCAATCTCTTCTGCAGTGTTACATTACCGATGTGCCAACCAAGTCCTCATGCCCTCAGGCAGACTAATGAGTACTTGTTCGCTCTCAGAAAGATATGCAAGCATTTCAGGAATAGTAACCTTACATGTATTGACCCATTTATGAAAATAAGTGCTGATGTCTGTAATATATTCAGTTACACTGTCACCTACCTTGCTCCTGTGCTTTCTCAAAGCGTGGATTTATCATCAGTTGTAGGGTACAGCCATGGGTGCATCATTTGCACCCATGTACGCCAACTTAGTTATGGGCTTATTTGTAGTTGATTTTTTATATAGAATGGATTTTTTAGGAAGAATGTATTTTTTTTATGCTAGATTTATTGATGATTTGATTTTTTTTTGTGTAAGACAGGTGAAATTTAGTAGAGTCTTTTGTTAGAAACTTGGATAATAATCATTTTGGTCTATGATTTAATGGTCTACAAACAGGAAAGTTTGTTGCTTTTTTGGACTTGGTGTTGGTGTTAGATATTAATGACAATAAAGTAAATACTAAACTTCATAGGAAGTTTAATGATATTGCACATTTTTTGAAAGTAAAGGTTGTCATCCTTCACATGTACTTTATGCTTTACCATATAATGAATTATTGAGGGTTAGTAGGTGGTGTAGTGACCCTGAAGTATTACAGAATAAAATAATACAGACGTGTATTGCCTTTAGACAAAGAGGTTAAAGTGAGAATTTAATAATACAGTCATTAAAGAAGTTACTTAAACCCCATGGGCAGGAGTGTAGAATAATTAATAGAAATGATAATTTTAAGGTAAATGAAGTAGTTAACAGAGGTGATAGGAAAATATATTTTGTTACTAGTTACACTGTTTTCAATCAAGAAGTAGTAAATATAATTAAATATCACTGGGCTTTTCTTCTAAAAGGTAGAAATGGTGTTAAAAATTTGCATAGATACCCTCTTATATAAGAAAGGGAAAATGTTAGGGACATGGTTGTACATAATTTGTATGACCCCCCCCCCCAAGTGAAAACATAGGCAGAGTTAGAGATTTATGTGGCACCATTTCTTGTGGTAAATGCTCCATATGCAAGTATGTGTTGAGATCTTTAAAAAAAAATCATTGGGGTTAATTTTTGTCCCTTAAACCCTTATGCATGTGCTATGAAAGGGGTAATTTATGCAATTTCATGCTCATGCAGTCTCTTTAAATTAAGACTGCAAGAGCATATTAAATAGATTAAAAACAAATATTTTGGGAATCCAGTAGCTTTGCATTTTAATTTGATTCATGGGGGAGTGTTTGCTGGTATAAAAGCATGTATTTTGGAGCAAGTCATTGAGAGAGATGATGTTGCCTTAAAAAATAAATTGCTCTTTAAAGAAAAAATGTTATTCTTAAGTTTGACACCTTCAGTCCTAGGGGCTTGAATAAGGAATGTAATTGGAAAGACTTTTTGTAACTTATTTGACTTGATTAGTTAATTGGCTAATCAGTTTTATTGGGTTTGTGTATTTAAAAGTGTGTTTTTTTACTGCTTGTACTAACTCCAAGAAGGTTGTGTTTTTGCTGAGGCACTAGAGTAACTTTTATTAAATTATTTTCTGTATTTCTTCAGTGTGCAGTTCTTTCATTGGCCAAGTGGTTTATTTAATTTTGCTTTCTCAGAGCTCTCTGAACATTTTTCTATTCATTTCCAGAGCCAGTTTAAAGCACACAAGTAAACATTCTTTAACTGGAACATAATTTAAACAATCAATATAATTAAGTTTAGAAATTGCATGCATTGCTTCATCCCTAATCAAAGGAGTTAAAAACCTCATGGTCAACTTGGTGTTGATTACACACCCTTTCAAAGGCCCTTAGAAAACTATCAAAATCATCTCCATCAATGTACAGCACCTGCCATGATGTCTCCTTTTCCTAATACCAAATACTGAAATAATGCGCTAATTTCTGGACTTTAATTATACCCTGACTTGGCAATGGGATCCATTCCCATTATGACATTACAAACTGAAAAGATCTGGAGAAATTAAACCAGTAGAAAATGTTTTGTACTGACCTTAGATCTCTAGGGCTTGTCTTCCCCTCCTCATGATTTCCGTTTCCACTGAAGGACTGGAATCTTTTCATGTCTGCACTGCTTTTCTTTCTTTTCTGCTTCCAGCCACTACATATTTCTTAGTTGCATCAGTTCCAGACATTTCATCTCCAGTGCAGGTCTCTGTAATTCCATTTGGGTTTTGAGATACTCTGATGATGGAATAACCTGCTCCTTTTCTGGATGCTTTACTCCCACAGCACCTGCCAAGCTGTCTCCTGCATTTTGGGGTGCATTCCAGCTGAACACAAGATGCTTACTGTATCCTCCATGGACATGCTGACAAGAGCAATATCTTTTGCTTTATACTACTTTGCCAGCTGTGACACTGACACCTTATTGTAATCCTCAGGAAAAATTCATTTTTTGCCTTTTTCTACTATTCTGACTAAAAATAAAATAACTGTGGAACAAAAGTAAAACTGTGCATATTTTCCTTGTGGCTGCAATACACGCATGCACACACACTGACACACACACACACACACACACACACACACACACACACACACACACACACACACACACACACACGCGCGCGTGCACACACCTTTAGTGACAAAGACATGTGTATCCTTCAGCCAGTCTTTGAAAGTATGTGCTAAAATGTATTATATTCAAACTAAGTAGTGCATATTATAAAGTGTAATAACTGAACACTAAGGCTGTAGTTTAAATATGAAGATTGCTAATGCTGCTAAGTCTGCATTAGACTGTGCTGGCTAACAGTTCCTATATGAGTGATAGCATGCATAAGTTTCTTGGTGGATAAACTGAGTTCTGTCTTAATTTTATAAACGGTTATATAGAAAAATTACTAGAATATTTCACTAATGTTTTCTACTCATTAGATGATCATCTGGTAATCAGTAAACACAAACGTTACAAACATTGGATGGTGTCCCTTAAAACTTCCATAATGCAACTCAGGAAACTAATTTCTGCAATAAAGTTATGTCTGTTATTCCAGGTTAGCTTTAAAGATATTTAATATTTGTACCTCCAAATCAAAGCTATAGCCATTTTTGAAAGTCTAGAAAGACTATTTTATTTGACGATCTCCAGACCCTAAAACTTGTAAACCCAAAGGAATTTGTAAAATAAATTATGTAGGATGATCAACCATTTAATTTAATTTATCGATTTGTTAAAAGGTAAGTGAACTGACATACTAAAGGAACCTTTTTCAGCCACAACTCAGCCTCAGGGAAAAAAAAAAAAATATATATATATATATATATATATATATATATATATATATATATATATATATACCATATCACTGACTTTCCAAAAAACATGAACAGTACAAAAACAGCAAAATCTGTGTTTTTGCAGGAGGGCCCCTATGTCCCCATACCATCTGCAAATTATATATACCATCTCCAAGTTCACACTACAGTGGGGATAAGGATAAATTCTCTGATATTCACTATACTGGAACAATGACTTTTAGTTTTCAGAAAGTTGATGATGTGGTCTCAACCATATTATATTTTTACTTTCCAAACACTTGATAATCTAATATATATATACATTAGCACTCTCTCTGTCAAAATACATATATATATATATATATATATATATATATATATATATATATATATATATATATATATATATATGGGTCTACTTCTGTTTATTGAAAAATTACTTTTCAAAAAACAGAAAGCTGAACCCACTTTAGTGAAAGTGCACTTAAACGAAAGTGCATTTTCGCAAACACCGATTCACTGAAGCACGGTAGAGTAGAGATAAGGAAATATATCCTTTTTCCCACTGTATTGCAATCTCAAAATTAGAATATATAAGTGTCGGAGGTGTGGGGGGTTTAGGGAGGCTTGCCCCCCCCCTGGAAACATGTGTTTTTTTTTCCCAATTCAGTTAATCGGTGTTTGCAAAAGTGCACTTTCGGTAAAGTGGGTTCAGCTTTCTGCTTTTTGAAAAAGTGACTTTTCAATAAACAGATGTAGACCCATATATATATATATATATATATATATATATATATATATATATATATATATATATAGCAACACTACTAAATCTCGAACTTTTGAAATCTCGAATTTCAAAAGCTCGAGACCATGTAGCCGAAACTGCACATTACCAAAAGAGCAGAAGCGCGAAATTCAAAATCCCGATGGTAAGGGATTTTGAGTTAGCACTTCTGGTGTTGTGGTTCAGGTAAGTATGTGTGTGTAAGTGTGTTTGTGAGGGGCTTTAGTGTGTGTGTGTGTGTGTGTGTGTGTGTGTGTGTGTGTGTGTGTGTGTGTGTGTGTGTGTGTGTGTGTGTGTGTGAGGGGCTATAATGTGTTGGTGTGAGTTTGCCTTGTGTGTATGTCTGTGCGATCTCGGAGTTGGAATATTAAAGTCGGGGGGTGTGGGGGGCACAGCTCCCCACATGGGGGGTGCAGGGGGGCTAAGTCCCCCTGCTTAACTTTAGTGTAGGGTGGTTTGTTTGGTTATGTGGGGAGGCTGTGTATATGTTTGTGTGTGTGCTGTATGTATGTAGTACTTTAGCGATTTTGAATTTAGCACTTTTAACATGTCGGTAATGTGGGGTTTAGGGATTATGGTCTCGGTATTGTGAGCTTCGGTACTGTGTAGTTTCAGTATTGAGTAGTGATTATTATAGCTATATCTATATCATATATATATATATATATATATATATATATATATATATATGTATAGCTATCTAAATATAGATATACATTGATGCATATTGATATATATATATATATATATATATATATATATATATATATATATATATATATATATATATAGAGAGAGAGAGAGAGAGAGAGAGAGAGAGAGATAGGGTTATATGTAAATATATTTGCATGCATATACAAGCACATGTGGACAGTTCACAGAAGTTACTTCCACCAGCATATTGTAGGAGTTAACTGGAGTAATTTAAATTACAGCTTATCAAAACAACACAATTATGATTATCTCATTTTTGCAATGCTTCTTTACTATTGAAATCATTTTACCTTACATTCCCTCTGCTTCCTTCTTTCCTTCATTCTCTGATACTCACTTTATGCTACTGAGTATTGTGAGGAGGCTAGAATGTATCATAGCAACCAAACAGCATAAGACAAGGAACTAGGACGGGACACCAGTCCATCATACGAAGCCCACATATAAATTCACTCATACTCCTTTCAGATATCATTGAGCATTTTACTGGACTGACACTTTACCTAATTGCATAACATTAAGCTACACAGGAGAATTGGGGGATGATGTAATGCTTTAGTTATTTATCTCACAGACATGAGGTACAGGGTTTGAGGTTTAACAAAGGAAACTGGTTAAGCTTAAGATAACCTCAAGGGCAGCTAGCTTAATATTTATATGTGAACTTATGAAACAGAGTACCTGGTAAAAGCCAAACAAACACAGGGTAACATTTGCAGACTGCATAGAGGGTATCAACGCTGCAAAGAAACAAACCTGAAAAATACACATTCTGAGGCAACAATGCTAACAAATGCAGTACTAGTTCAACATCAGAAAACCGTTTTTTAACTCAATAAGGCAAGTGACAGTATCATTCTATGTCCCTTTTCTGCCTGTTCCAAAATTAAATGTCAGTTATATGGTCAATTTAGAACAACCAACCATCGATCCTATTTTAACAGAAGACAAGTATACCCTGAGAAAACCCACAGACACATGGCTAGAATTTGAAAGCTCTTCACAGATTCTGACTGAAGATCAGAACTGAACTCCAGAAGCTTTAGCTTTAAGACATAAATTCTGAACCCTGAACTGTTGTATTGCTCTTAATTTTACTTTTCTTTTTCCTTCATGTTACTGAAATACAGTCTTCTGTGCTAAACATCTCGTTTTGCATACCAACAACAGATTACTACAACTTCCAGAAGTCTTATACACACAAATGCACACGATATCTAGCAAATTATTTGAAGTGCAGTGAAAATAGTTACTTTAATTTCGCTGCCTTCACTGCCTCATACTTTCTCACTTCATTGTATAAATCTTTAACTATTATTACTACAGACGGCTAGTAGTGTCAGGTAGTCATTGTTTGGCACTGACAAATGATGTTTTTGGCAGGCTGTCAAGAAACGTTATGCTAGATGCACAGCAGACTAGTTCTTACAATGTAAATACAAAAGTAGTAAATACTTTGTCATTTTTGTAGCTTTTTCACAATGCTCACATATGTAACAGTTAAAATCCCTAACCTAAGCATGATTGGTGTCTACCTGTACAAACGAATAATTTAAAATGTATTGTTGGATTTTTACTTGAGACATCTACCTACACATTTTACATTAATTTAAAAGTGTGTCTAGACATTTTTTTCTATATTGTGACTCAGAATAAACTTTGGTTAAAATACTAGTCCTACGGTTCTGTGGTTGCTGTCGGCCAGTGCAGAGTCAGCTGCTGAACAGCTGCTGGAAACTGACTACAAATTTGGCCTGCTTGTTTTTGATGGCAGGTCCACCAGCAATGAAATTAATAAACAAAAAAGGGAAATATTGATTTTGTCTTTAGTGGGAAAATCCTGCATAGTTTCAAGGTACATCAGTGATGATAACACACTGAAAATACTAAGTTTACTATCAGTTATAGGTTCTAAGATGAACTTATGATGATGTTTTAGTTGATAAACAACGACCACTTAGCAGTATCTCTGAGTGTCACCTCTATGTCATGTGACTTGAACACAGGCAATGATTACTTGGTGTGTTTACCTAGAAATGAATGCAGGATCAAAACTAACAGCTTTACGAGTGCATGTCTGTGTGACTCTCTTCCTTTAGATTTTACACAGGTGACCAGCCTGACACTGCTCAAGGTTTAACTAACAAAAGGGCAGGCAACCAAGTATATGATATAAAATGTTCTCTGCAGTAGTAGGTACCTGGTTAGCTATGTGTGAGGCTGTAGTTCTGTTTAAACTGTAATGCATTTTAACATTGAGTCAGTAGGTATTTTCTCTGTTGGGAATTTACAGAATCTGTCTCTGAACAGTATGACCCCTGCTTTGGAAAATATCTCATGTCATACCCCTGCACAAAGGAGGCCCCTGTACTGTCCTTTCCAATTACAGGGCCATAGCTATACATTCTCCACTTACTAAAATCTTAGAAAAATACCTACATAAACAGACATTAGACCACCTCCTTACACATAACCTTCTAGCTTCTACTCAGCATGGCTTCCACCCTAAACATAGTACCAATACCATCCTATTAAATTTCACGAACACTGTAAACCACTTCAAAAACAACAACCACCTTGTCTCTACCACCTTCCTTGATATGTCAAAAACCTTTGACACTGTATCCCATCAAATACTCCTAAACAAACGTGCCTCTCTTAATTTCAGCTCCAATACCCTTCAGTGGTTCCACCACTACCTCTTCAGCTGTAAACAAGCCACCATATGAGAACAGAAACTATCACCCCTTTTGCCCATCACTGTCGGTATCCCACCAAGATCTTTCTTAGGCCCACTTCTGTTTACTATCTTTACTAATAATCTTTATACTGCAGCATCACCTGCCTCTATCATTCAATATGCTGATGATGCATCCCTTATTTGCTCTGACCCCTCCTTATATGAACTCCAAGTAAAATCTCAGACTGCCCTCCATAACATTGCGAAATACCTCTCAGACTACCAACTAATTCTAAACCCTAATAAGACCAAACTTATGGTATCTTCTAATTCTTCCAATAAAAAACAGCAAACTCACCTCTCTATCTTCGCCTCTAATGGTACAAAAATTGAACCTGTCGAACATACTAAATGCCTTGGTGTTATCTTAGACTGCAATCTAAAATTTGACAGGTATATCGCTCTAACAATTAAAAAACTCCACACAAAATTAGGTGTACGCTACAGGGCTAAACCATATCTTATTAACCATACGAGGAGAGCTACTGCCAGAACTCACCTACTTTCCACCCTTCTCTACTGTTCATAAGTCTTCACAAACCATCGCAAATCTTAATTGAATAACCTAGAAGTTTGCTATAATAAAACTGCCAAATTTGCAGCTAATCTTCCCTACAGATTTCACCATTGTATCGCCCTACAAAAACTAAACTGGATTGAACTCCCAAACTTACAATCCCTAAAGCTCACTCTGTTATCTCTAAACCTGACTATTACCCAGCCCTATCCAACCTCGTACAACCCTATTCTAATCTTACCTTGCTCAGATCAGCTGATAAAAGCTTGCTCAAAGTTATCAAAACCCACAACTCTTTTGGTGATTCTTTATCGAGTTTCTCCATAGCAAAAACTTGGAATTCCCTTCCCCAGCATCTACTATCTATACCCAATACTCATAGCTTCAAACAGCTCCTTACTAATTATTTCTCCAATCACTGGTTATGCTCCTGTACTTTCTCTGGCTAAGCAAACACACTACCCTACTTCTGTCTTTCTGCTTATCCTAACTCAATATTGATTGATTTTATTGTTTGCCTTATTGATGTCATATTTGGATATTTTAGATTTTTTTTTATCAGCTATTGTTCACTAGATCTATAATGTACTATGTAATTATGTAAATTTCTTAGTAATCTTTTTGTATTGTAACATGAAAATCTGATTGTAAATATCATAATCTTTACTTTGGGAGCTTTTCTCCCTGGGTCTCCACTGAAAACGGACTTTGTTTCTTGCCCATTCGGACACTATCTGTAAATAAATAAATAAGTAAATAAATAAAGTCTTGTACAACCCTCAAAAACTCATTGAGAAAACTCCTTGTTACTAATATGTCCCAGATGTACTGACACTCTATAGAACTGAATGTCTTTTTGAAATACACTAAGTTGGTAAGCGATGGGTCAGGCGCATCCCACAAGCCATGCATACAGACCTGAAGTGTGCTGAGATGGTCTGTGCTACTCCTTCCATAGATGAACCCAGCTTAACTAAGGAGAATAAGTGAGAGAATGAAAAGATGTCCACTAAAATTTTTGTGTAGATCTTTAAATCAGTATAGATTAGGAAGATGGCTCTATAGTTAGATACCATTGTGGGATCCTAGCTAACTTTCAGAATTACCAGTCTGCAGATTGATTGGTAGTGGTGTTTCTATGGTGTCGGCTTTCCAGCCAGGTGACCAACCTTCACAGAAGGCACACACACACCTACCTGCATGTCTAAAACTCACTCGACCGCAGGGAGAACATGCAGACTATGCACATGAAGGAGCTCCAGCCAAGAACCAAACTGGAGAACCTCTTACTGTGAGGTGACAATGCTAACTGCTGCACCAGCTTGGCATTACTCTCTATATGGACGGTGTTTGTTATAAAGAATTCACAAGGCTAAACCCAAGATGATAGCTAGGTAGTGATAAATCTCTATGCTAAACCTAACAATTGATGGGGTTTACCTTGACAGCTTTCTGCATCTCTGCTTAAGTTAACATGGAAGCTAATGCTGGCTGTTCCTCTTGACAAAGCTGTGGAATATTTGCTTCCCTGAAAATAACCTTGATCTCTTCTGAGAGGCTGTAAAGTTAAGACCATCTGAATAAAGGGATGCATTGAACCAGGCAGAATCTGCATTTATGTCTATTTCACTTACAAGCAGTTGACTGCCCTCATCTTCTTACATTGCTGCAGTATTACACTTCTTCTGCCTTCTTCTCACTCTGTTGGCTGGTTGCATCTGTAGTTTATTGCATGCTGAGCATGATTATTGCTGCTTTTGCTCAATAAGTTTGTGACTTATTCTCTTCATAACACTGATATTCTTACATATGCTCTTGTAAGCTTTGCTTAAAGCTGTAACCCTAGATTTTGTAGACTTTTATTCCTCCCAAACCTCTGTGGTAAGGCTTTCACACCATTGATAGCTTTATCCTTTTTGAGTGGGATGGAGGGCTTGGCACATTTACATAACTATCTTAACTCTGGCTTTACAGACTCCCATAATGCAAGTATTGGTGTTCTATCCATGGGGGTGCATTTTATTTAGATTTGTATCCCTCCTTTTAGTTTACTTAAAATTTGAAGGTCTTAAAGGATAAGTGGATCCACTCTCCAAGGGTGGGAGGACTAGAAAGCAAAGTGCTAGCTGACAGTTTCACTGAGGAATAACTATTAAGGGAGTTCAAAACAATTTCAACTGAGACTGCACAGACACTCACCCTATAAAATACAAGAAAATAATCAACTGTACTACAACATTTCCTTTCATGACTGGTAAAAGTGTGTTTCTTGTCCAAGGGATGCTATAACCTTCATATGTCAAATATGTTAAAGAGAGATTTTTCCAAGTCAGATTAAGAGCTCTTTTTACTCTGATACACTTCTAAGATGTTACGGATGTCCTATCCCTAAATTAACTTCTGATGAAATTAAAACTGTCCACAGTGATGCTCCATCTGCATTCTATCTCCATAGTGTTAACTTTGAAAAATAATTAACAAAGACCTAAGACAAATCTTTTCAGGTTCCATATACCAACCCCAGAAGCAAATGTCCTCTGCAATGCCAAATATTCCTAACGCTCACCTTCCTTCTCCAACCTATGCCTGTTGAACTACACTGCAACTAAACACAGCACTAACTCCAGTCCTTAAACCCAACATTGGAAACCTTCTTCAAGCTAAACAACATTTTCCTATCCCACATATTGCTTAACTCTTGAGGATAATGTTTAGTTACCATGTACTCATGAAAGGATTTAATTTCAGATTTCATTTTCTTCAACCATTTTTTCACAACTTTCTTTTTCAGGAGCAGTTTAATTCCCTAAAACTTACTGAAAAGAATTAACCATAAGCTGAAATAAGGCAACAAACAAAGCATTTTAAAATAACCACTACAGGAGCAAATACCAAATAACAACTGTCACAGGTTTCCAATAAGCCCATGTGTGACTATGAAAGGATTCATTACTACGCCTATTTCTGCACAGATGCAGGAGATTATGCAGATGACACAATGAGCTTCCATGTAGAAAGAGTAATCTCTGAGGTGTCTGTATGAAACAGAGTAGAGGGATAGGGCTTTTAGCCTATCTGTGTATGGTAGATTTTTGAGGCCCTGGATTCTCCTGGTGAGAAACATCTGTGGTCTGTCCAACTGCTGCATGTGCTTTCCAATGAACATGCTGAAGGGGGAATTGTACTCACTAATTGGCCTTATGAGGTAAGAATACAGGGATGTTATGACCTCCTTGTCCCTGGATGAGGTACCATTACTTATGATTTGGGCCATGTAGAAAGCTTTCTGTACAACGGAAGCAACATGGTGGTCAAAAGTCAGGTTGCTATCAACCTGGGTGCCCAAATACCTCATGACTGATTGCATGCTAAGGACATTGTTATTAATGCGATAATATGTGGAGATGTCACTCTTCCCAAAGGGGATGATGATGCATTTTTTGGCAATCAGCTTGAGGCCATATTGCTGGCCCCAAGACTGATCCCTGAGGTACATCACTCATTACAGGTGTACCGATTGAGGTGGCTTCCCCTATTTTGATTAGGTGGGGTCTATCAGTGAGCCAGTTTGCTACCTATCTGGTAACATATGGATATATGGATTGATGCCTAGTTGAGAGAGTTTATCTATTATGTCCGAATGGGGGATAATATCAAATGCTTTGGCCAGGTCAAGGTAGGAGATGTGCACTATCTTCCCCTCATCCATGGCTTTGGTGACTGTCACAAAAAATTCAACAAGATTTAACAGACATGACCCTTTGCAGATGTAAACAGACTTCTAAGTCCCCTTTGCTGCACAAACTAGAACTTCAGAATTGTAAGGAGTTGGTACCTGAATTCCAATAGGATGTTTAAACTCTGTAGTGTCCATGCCTTCTTTCTGTGTCTCCAGCCCAGAGACAGGCTCAAAGTAGTTTTGAATTGATAATTCAGAGTGAGCAGTTGCATTGAAGGGGGATGTCTAAAGCAGAAATGTTTGTCATTCTTGTCTATCCAAGTTGATGTCAGTACCTGTTGGGCTGCCTAGGTGGGAGCTAGGGGAAGTAGAGAAGGCAGTCACTTATAGCTACACTAGGTGATTCCCATTTTTGAACAATGCATACATCCAGAGAAATAGCATACAGTAGAAACAAGTCTTGGTGCTCATTTTTTACAGCGCTCATGGATGTGCACAAGTAGGAGGAAAAGAATGTAGGTAAAGTCTGCGACCTCAGAAACTTTTGAATAGGCTTTCTGTGCACATTGAATAAAAATCCACCAAGTGGTGAAGTGCAAAGTATACAAAACCTTTAATGAAAATAAGAATCTCAGATCTCCTTTGAACGTAGGTAAATTGTGCCTATGGTCTAAACAATATAACAGTGTGGAGTAGAACCCTGGGTTAATGATTGTCATTGTACTGCAGGTTAAAGAAATATACAAAGTGCTGTATTCATCAGGAGGAAGAAGAATGGGGAGTGGCCACTTTAATCATATGTATGAGCCTCTTATAAGCAGGCACTGTAAACCATTGGAGATATGAGCCCTGTAAAAGTTGGCACAGTCTCTCATATTACATGTGATAGACTGGAAATCATTCTGTAATAAAACTTTCATAATTGGCTCCAAGGAATTAATTATAAAACCATACTAATAAAGTCTGGTGACAACCTTGTAAATGTATTTATTCCACATTTTAGCTTTTTCTCCTACCAAAAAATAAAATAAGAAATATCCACACAAATAGCAATCATAGCAAAATAAAAAATAGTAAATAAAAAAAAAAATAGTACAGCAAATCTCTAATACCAAAATAAAATAAGTATAATAATAATACTAATAACAATAAAACACAACCTTCTCTGTAACAAAAAAAGTAAAAAAACTATAAAGAAGAAAAATAAAAGGAAAAAAAATTGTAAAAAATGAAGTAAAGAAAGAAGACAAAAAAAAAAAAAATAGTAAGAAAAAAGAGAAAAAAAAAAGTAAAGAAAAGGAAGTAATAGAAAAGTAAGGGATAAAGGAAAGGATGTAGAGAAGGAAGAAGGAAAAGCAAATAGGGATGAAGGTAAGTAAGGAAGTGAATAGTAGAGAATAATAGAGAATAGAGATAGTCAAGTAGTCACAGATAACAATAGAGACAAATAAGTTGAAGTGAACATAGGTTTTGTTAAGGTCAGTAAATGTAACATTTTTGTAGCCATTAACAAACATTTTTGTTATCTTTTTTATGTTAGTAGGTAACAAATTCCATTTTAGAACGATTTGATAGTAAAATTTGTATGTATTTTTTTTATAGCATTTTTAAATAGAGAGTATTGGTTTTTGAGATTTGATTTTGGAGAGTTGAGATTTTTTATTATTTGGGTAGTAGAGAGAGGATTGGGGGATTTTGAGGAGATTTTTGGGGATTTATTGGGTATACAGAGTTGGGTATTTATCAGTTGGTACAAGATTTTTGGGCAATGCAGAGTTGATGGATTATCATAGCTAATGTTAAGTTTTTGGCAATGTTATTTTAGCAGGTTGCCAAGTTGTAAAGGCTTGTTTTTTTGTGTAGCAAAGTGCCAGTTGTTATTATAGCAGGTTTAGAGTTTGAATAAAGGAGCTTGAAGAAGTTAAGATAGAAGGTGTAAGGAAAAAGAAGAGTGAGAATATAGATCCTATCTTATAGGGATTCTAGTTGTAGGTTTATATCTAGCTAATAAGGTTCGTTGATCCTATTTATGGAGTTGTTAATGTGAAGGTCAATTTAGATGTCAATGAGTAGTTGATGGTTAAGGTAAGTTAGATAGAGTAGAGATGTGTAATAGGTCCTGGGATAGTGGGAAAAAATAAGAAGATAGGATTTTTTTTGTAGTAAGAGGTTGGATTTTTTTAAGGAGAAGTAAGAGGTGTGTATTTTTGTTTTAGTAAGAGGAGACGAGATGGTTCAGGGGTAGATGCTGAGCAGATGAGAGGAGTATCGTCAAGAAGATTGAATGCAGGTGAGCGAAAGCGAGGGGAAGAGAGGTTGCTTGATTGATGAGGGATTGAAGATCAGAATTGGTCCAAGGATAGATGGAGAGAAGAGGCAAGAGAGAGTAGAGCAAGAGAAGGAAGGAGTGGAAGAGAGAAGAGAAGAGGCTTGGTAGATTAGGTGTGTGGTTATCCCAGAGAACAGCTTGTTTTCTATTTGTGAGGTAAGATTTAAACCATTTGGTGGTTAACATGGGAAACAGATGCTTTGGACATATTGAGTAACAGAGGATGAAGAGAGCAGAAGGGCAGAAGCGGTTCTGATTAATAGTATCTAAGAGAAAAAGAGGGCAAGTGGTGGTTTGGTGGTGTAGTGGTCTAAAAAGTTGGCAGTTTGGTATGTTGTGTGTGTGGAGAGATGTGTGACAGTTTGACACATTATTATGTTGGGATGAGAGATATTGTTTGCTGAGAGAGGGGAGGAGTACATTTTGCAATTAGCTAAGGTGAGGAGAGCAGTGGCTTAGTTTAGTTATATTTAGGTTGAGTTTCCAGACTTTGTGTGAGTTCCAAAGGGATGATTCTTCTCCAAATTTCAGGGATGATTTTATGATTGTCCTATTTATGAGAATAGGTATAGGATATGCAATAAAGAGGGCAGAGTTTGTGAGAAAGGATGGGAGATGGTTAGAGATGGTTTAGTTTGTGAATGTTTTGATGTGGTTTTTAGTGAAGAATTTGTGTTGATTGGTTTTTAGGTGAGTTGTTAGTAGGAGGGAAGGTTTAGTTGTTTACAGAAGTTGTTGTTCTTGAGTTGAAGTAAAGTTAAAAAGAAAGAGTCTTCTTAGAAGGAGTAGCAAGTCTCTGCCAGTGTCTGAAGGGGTATGTGGGGAATGTTTTGTGGAAGAGGTTTTGGAAGTGTTTAGATTGAGTTTTGAATTATTAAGATGAGTTAGTTGTTGTTAGATTTTCGATTTCTTTTTTTAGTTCGATTTGTTTTTTTTGTTCTTTATAGAATTCTGTTTAGATTAGATTTTTATTTTTATTTCCAGTTTATCTACATCGTGTTTATTTCATGGTTATTTCTGTGAATGGACTTTTTTTTTTCTTTTGAGTTTGTTATTTTATTATATTTCATAATATTCTAATATAGCATATATTTCATTCATGAAATAATACATTTTGTTTGTTGTTTAAAAAAAAGAAGAAAGATTTGTTAAAAATGTAGTACTGCATTTTTCAGTTTCAGTTTTTTATGGGTTCCAGTTATAAGCCCTGAGTTCAGTTTTTCAGTGGATTAAAGTTTTTTTAATCAGCAATATTTTTCTAGCAATTTTCTCTTGTTATAAAAGCTTTTTTCTCTTGTTATAAAATAATTTTTAAGGTCACTTCATGTAATTTTGTTTTATCTTGTCTTTAATTTATTTTTACTCTGTTTATAAGCTTTTAGTATGTTTATCGAGCCTAGTAGTTGAGGTGATGGTTTGGATATGGAGCATAGGAGGTTTGGGTGAGATAGGATTTTCTTCTATAATACTATCTATTTCATTAATACTATTCCAGTCTATGTTCAGGTCACCTAGTATGATAGTTTCCTGAGGATAAGGTTGATATGTAACTAAGAAGATAATCGAGGGTTGGTATATTGTTATCAGGAGGCAGATACAGATGACAGGAGGAGTTATTTGGAGTTTGAGTTTGAGCTTGCTTCTATCCTGCTATCTATATCGAGGGTGTGTGAGTGGGTGGCTGGAGGGTAGTGATATTAGATGATTTTCAAAGAGAATTGCAACACACACCACCTTTCTTTTTTGGGGGCCTTTTAGAATAATCTCAGTGTCTTTTAGTGCTAGAGTTCAGTGTGTTTTAGCTTTACAGTTTAGGCATGTTTGGACATGAAAGTGTATCAAAATGGTGTGTGGGTGAGGGCATGTAGGTATGGTACTTGTTGTGGTGGAGCTTTGTTGTATATTCAGATGTTTATTAAAAGCTGTAATAGTTTTAGGGGAGAGGGCCAGGGGGAGGATGGAAAGGGGATGGGTTAGGATGGATGTCTCACCCATCTGATGTTGAAGAGTAGGATTGCTACATTTGATTTATAGGTAGTTTGGTTTTATTTTTATTTTATTATCAGATGTTATGACATAGTTGAGATGTCTAAGTCTGTGGTAGTTGGGTAGTGGGGATAGTAAAATAATATGGAATAAAGTATGTGATATGTGGAATGTGAAATGTGGAGATGGAGAATTTGGGCAATTTGGATTTCAAGTGACAGGACAGGACAGGACAGGAGATAGAGATAGAAAGAGTATAGAGTAGAGTAAAATCTGGGTTGGCAGGTAAAAATGAGAGTTGTTGGAGATGTAGTGAGGATAGATAAAAGGATGTGGAAAGTGTAGGGGAGGTGGAGTGTAGAAGGTGTAGAGGTAACTGTAGGAATAGATGTATAAGTACAAAAGAAAAAGAAGAGGAGAGGAGGAAGGGATAGGAGTAATACAGGATAAAGTAGTGTGTGTGATGATTAAGTATCAAGTAATATGAGTATGAGAAGTAAGAAAAGGATGTGGAAAGTGAAAGTGGCAAGAAGTAGGTAAGGGGTATGTATTCTACTATATAGATGAATATGAAAAAAATAGAGGCAAAGAGGGGATAGGAGTAATACAGTGAAGGGATAAAGGTTAATTTAACACTTGTTGACTGGGAATGTCTGACGAGGACAGAGCCTATTTTCAGCAGCAGCCCTGGGGAGAAACAGTCCAGATGCATGTCTTTGGAATGTGGGAGGAAACCCACATGAACACAAAAAGGACATGCAGACTCCACACAGAAGGCACCCCAGCCAAGAATCAAACCAAGAACCTCTTATTGTGAGACAACAACATTAACCGCTGCACCACACAGGCATTTTCAATGATCAAAGTATAAACCACTCTATTAGATGGAACTGATGAAGCTCAGGCGAAAGTGTTTTCTTAAATATAGTTTTATAATGGTAGCTCATTATGTGTTGTCATGTTTTGATTGTTAAAAATAAAATAAAAATAAAAATCCTTTTAACTAAGGATAAGGTTCCACAGACTGCTGAGCTGGTAAACCCCCATGGATCTTTCAGGAATATTCAATAAGGGACTATCTTCTAAGCTTTAGGATTGGCTCCTTGTTTTTCCATCTCCTATATTTTACCCCAATCAGCATCACTAGATCATCCCACCATTGTCTGTAATTGCCTTTAAATAACTGATCTATTGAATGTAATGTATTAGAACAAGAACACTTGTTGATCTACCTACGTAACTGTATAAACTACTGGAAACCTCAACAAGGTATCTTTATTCCTCCTACGGAGAGTGTCAGGGAGTCTCCTAGATCTGCTAGCTAAAGTGATTTTATCTGGACTCATCCATGTAAAACAGAGTTCAACCCTGACCCTACTGAAACAAAACATTGACAACTGGATGGGAAATCATAAATTTACCCTCAGTCTGGCCCCCATGTCCCTTATGGACAGATGCTGTCAGTAAGGAGAATATTAGTCTAACTAACACCCCCCTACACATCCCTTAGTTAGCTCCCTATTAACATGCCCACTCTCACCCTATATCGGCTCCTTATGATACTTGCGACCCAAATTGGTTTAGCATGCACAGCTAGGCTTGTAAGAGCCCTAGTAGTCATTAGCCTAGAAACAAACCAATGCAAAGAACTACAGCAAAAGCATTAACAGAAAAGCAGAAGGAGACTGGAAGATTATATGTGATATCAGCTATGGTTTATGAGCAAAGTGAAAAATTAGTAATGAGAGCTGGGGAAAGTTTGCAAAGTAAAGTTCAGGGAATAACCTGCAAAAATACAGGAAGTAATCTGACAGAATGTAAGATCTTCTGTACTATGTATGAATAATTTTTGGTTTACTCTAAATAAGTATGTTGAGAAGATAAAGGCATTCAGTAGAGGGCAATGAAAAGATGAAGCGTACATTATATATTAAGTCACATGAAAAGATTATTCTGTGATGAAAAAAACTTCTAATGTGAGGAGATATTTAACTGGAAATTTTAAACACATTACATAAACTTGTAAATTCAGAAATGATAAGTAAATAAAAGGCAACAAGTGAAATATATATAGTAAATGGTAATATGAGACTGAAAAATAATATAAAAAGAAATCTGTTTCTTTCTTTTTTTAATTAAAGAGAGGCAGATTTTTAAAGTGGTCTTTTGTAAGAGAAAAATACATTACAGGCACTGGGACCTAAGGTCAGGTGGCATGATGTCAGGGTAATCCTATGGGCTATGCTTGTAAAGGCTCCAGGGCCATTAGCCTAGTACATACCTATGAACCTGTGAACATATGAACCTATTACTAATGAGTTTAAAAACTGTTATACTGATTCATGTGGCAGAGGAGCAGCTGGAGGGAGGGAAATGCGAGGCCCACTCTCATTTCTATGGGATGGTGGTGAGTTAAAGGTGGATTCACCATGAGTAACATCACCAGCACTGACCACAGGTACATAGTGGATGAGTATACACATAAAACTGGAAATGGAGGAGTTTCTAGGATGGCAGAATGCTCCTTATTTAATAATGGAATTCTTTAGATGTTAACTCAATTAGGTATCTGTTGATATATTGATTCAAAGAATGTACTCTTTGGCGGCAGCAATTAATGCAAAAATATATAATATTTATTTTTGCTGCATGATAGCTGCAAGAGCAGATACCCTTAGCCTATGTTCCATGAGAATGAAGGTTAGGGAAGTGTGACTGGTCCTGATGAAAGCAAACATTGGCAAAAGTTCATCAAAATTAGAGGAAAAAATAACTTCAAACAACAAGTAGAGGTCACATGTTACAGGTCACAATAACAAAGCCTTTTATGGAAGAGATATAGATTATTAGTTTGTTAGTTAAAGTTTTATTTTTTGCTGTTTATGGCTATGGGCATGCCTTCTGTATAGAGGTCTTTCAATGAATTCTTAACTTGTATTTCCATCAGTTAAATGCAGTATAAAGAGATGAAACAATACGATACCAGTAATGAGTATGAATATAGTAAACTGTTATTTAAAATGATTCATTAAAGTATACCTCGCTAGTTCCTATCAACTAGAGGGATACAATAGCTTGTACTACAGTAAACTGCTACTGTGTTTGCTGTCATGTAATTCAGTACAGTGCAATATGGACTGCAGGGGTAGAAAGCACTACAGCACTTTGGTTTGAAAAGCAACTGACGTTTGGTTACATTTTGGGGTACCTACTCCCAGATTTAAGTAAACTAAACAGTCGAAGTAAATTGCAACCTGTTGTTGAAACTGGCAGTAAGGAGAAACTTTTATGTGCATTTCTTTCTGAAAGCTCATTGTTATTTGGCTTACTATGGCATGGACTCTACTTACATTGAAATGTTTGGGACACTACATTACAGACCTGGTTGTTTTTTGATTAAAAACACCTCAAATGAACTGATTGATCTAAACAAGGAAAGTATATTTACTGAAATACTTGACAGTGGAAATTCCGGAAAAAAAAGATATACATCCTTGTCCCCAAAGCTCCTTACATTTTAGAGGAACCAAGGTTCTTCATCTTGTTGTAAGTTTTCCAAAACGTTTCTGGCCACCACCTCACTGTCATACTTACAGAGATTATCATCTACAGAAGGTCAAATTCTTATCGATAGGACTGTTCTTATAGTTTATATCAAAATGATGTGCTGTTTTTTTCTCTTTTGCTGTACTTGTCATGATTTATTATAGCTTTATATATGACTATGGTTTTGCTAATTTTCACCCACATAGCAGATGGGACTACTTCTAATGATACATATTTTACCTGAGCTTAGACACTAAGCATAAAATATAAGCAGCATGTACTGTAACGAACTAGAGTGTGAGTAGTACCTTTCTCATTAAATATTCTGTATAACAATGTCTAGTATATGTCCTCACTTTATCAGTCTTTTTTATATGAAAGGTGTTACAAGTCTATGCATAACTTTATACTGGGTAACCTACTGGTGGCTGAAGAGTGAACATTCAAGTTTCAATTGCCTGGAGTTCAACTTGCTGATGAGCAGCGCTCCTCCATAGGAAAAAGTGTTGGTGAGTTGCACCACCAAAGATGCCTTTTGGGAGGAATTCCCCCCTTTCTCAAGTTGGTGCAACAATGGAGTTGGTATGCATAAGTAAAGGGGTAAGGGAGGCTTGGTTTTCAGCAGGTTTTTTTTTTTTTTGGTGAATGCACTTTGGGGATTTTGATTCTCAGTACATTCACTTTGTCCTCTCATAACGGAAGCCCTTATATTTATATTAAGTGTAACCACATGATAAGAAACTGCAGTTTTCAAAACATGCTATGTGTTCCCTATTTCTGTTTGAAATCAGCATTCAAGCTTCAGACTGAAGGTTTTTTGTCAATACTGTGAATCTTCATTGTTAGTGACCTACTTTCACTAATACTCTGCGTGTCTGTGTGTGTGTGTGTGTGTGTGTGTGTGTGTGTGTGTGTGTGTGTGTGTGTGTGTGTGTGTGTGTGCTTATTTATTCATTTTCTTTTACTCTTATAATTACGTGTGCAGAAAATCCTTTAACTTATTACCCACATCTAATCAGGTGTGCAAGCAAATGTAAGGATGAAAAAAATAGAAAGAAAAGTTACAAAGAGAGATATTATATTCACTGCCTGTGTAGCTCAGTGTTTCTATTATCTCCTTGATTTTACAGAAACACATGTAGCACTCTATGTTTATTAATGGTTACATACTTTTAAGAAAAATCAAGTAATATTTGTTGATAAGTAGATAACTCTATTATTGAAACAAGATTCCATCACTCAGCATGACCATCAGTTGTTTGACTTGAGGAAGTGTCATTTTTCAGTCCTGATGAATGCATTAACAATTCCGAGTTGTGGAATGTCGTTCCTCCAGTGGAGGCAACCTGATATTCAGTAAGAAAAAAAAGTTGAACTGTTGAGTGAATCATTTCAGTAAGTATTTGAAAACATCCAGTCTGAAATAAAAAAAAGAAACCCAGAAGTTTGGGTGTCTGCAATCGAAAGTAGTGGGGTATAAGAAGAACTAATATCCTTTATGGCTAGCATAGCATTATAGGACTTATTAAACCTGCTGGAGTCTTTCTGGTCTCACTAGCTGTAAGGAATGCATATTTTACAATGATGCATGAGACCTCCATGAGGTTGATTAATAATGATTGCATTTTTCCAGATGTAGTGTCTGACCAGTTACCAAAGCACTGTGTCTAGTTCATTTCCCTAAAAAGAAGATATTGCTTTATTGATGCCATTATTTAATATACATTATTTAAATTAATAAAAATATTAAAAAAAAAAAAAACTCATGTTCTGGTCTTTTTAACTTTCAGCCAAAAAATGTATAAGCATTTTAGCATATTGCATTGGTTACTGTCTTCTCAGTGACAAGCAAGCCATCCAAGTACACAATACATCCAAATCTATGAATAAGTTTTCCATTATTCTTTCAAAATAGATGGTCCAAAGCTCACACTGAATGGTAATCTCTTACACATATGTAGTACTCTATGTTTATTTGAATTGCTATCAGATTACTGAACATCTGGAAATTCGAAATTCATTTGGCCTAGACAATATGAGCGAATTTTTGAAAGTTCGAATGTTAAAATAAATAAATAAATATAAAACAATAACTTTCTTTTTTAATGTTTTTCAGGGAGACAAATCCCCCTGCACCCTCCACACCCCCTGCTAATTAAATATACCAAGTCCGAGATCACACTACAATGAGGAAAAGGGTACATTTCCTGGTCCGCAATGTATGGTGATCTCCACTGAAAACATTTGAACTTCCGAAAATTCAGTCATATGGTCTTGGCTATGTGAATTTCAAATTTCTGGACATTAGATAATCTGATAGGGATCCATTTATTAATGATCACATTCTTTTAAGAAAAATCAAGTAATGTTTATTGATAAGTGCATAAATCTATTATTGAAAACAATATTCCACCACTCGGCATGACCATCAGTTGTTTGACTAGTGGAAGTGCTATTTTTCAGTCTTGATTAATGCATTTACACTTTGGAATTGTGGAATGACATTCCTCCACCCATCAATATGCATTCTTACATTCTGCAGCACTTTCTGGAAATATCATATTAAAGAACCCGGGGTTTAGTTTTATTGGCCTGAATTTGTCCATAACAGACTTAAAAAGAAAGCAGTCATAGGCATTCAGAACTGCATTATAGCTGAAACACATGATGTCCTTAAATGGTCATTTGCATATATCCCATGTGCCTCTAATACAAGAGGTTTAAGGAATCACACAGTGGAAACTCTAGTTTGGCTAGATTTTTCTTTTAGTTTTTAATGTTAAAGAACCCATGCCAATCACATGTAAATATTTGTGAATAGTAAATTTTATTATAAAGGTGAAAACAGCAATGGGTTCAGCAAAACTCTTCTGCACAATTATAGGCATCAGCAGTGGTGCAGCGGTAGCGTTGTTGACTCACAGCAGGAGGTTCTCCCGTTCGATTCTCGGCTTGGGTTGGGAGTGCCTTCTGTGTGGAGTCTGCATGTCCTCCCCACAGTTGTGGATGCAAATGACACTACAGCACTGGATCCAGTACAAGGTCTAGTTTTTCAGCACTATTTATTCATCTAAATGGAACCCTTTCCACTGCCTCCTTAATGGAAGGGAAGAAACATGTTGAGCATTAAATTTAGCAACTGTCCACTAGTGTTTTGTGCTCTGTCTGTTTTCAGTCTTTGAATCACACATTTCTTGAAACAACACCTTTCTTTGCCTATGACAGCTTAATGGCACAACATAATGGAGTGAAGAAATCTGTCTATAGGGCATCCTTTGTAAAACAACCAGTCCTAATGAGAAAAGTATTAGAAGAAAAAATTGAGGAGTATTTTAATAACAAAAATGTCCAGAAACTGGGAATATATATATATATATATATATATATATATATATATATATATATATATTTTTTTTTTTTTTTTCTAACCATATCCTCACATTGTATGTGTTTTTTTTTTTTTTTTTTTAACCATATCCTCACATTGTATGTGTTTTTTTTTTAACCATAACCTCACGTATGTGTTTTTTTTTTTTCTAACCATATCCTCACATTGTATGTGGGTTTTTTTTCTAACCATATCCTCACATTGTATGTGTTTTTTTTTCTAACCATATCCTCACATTATATGTGTTTTTTTTTTTTTTTTTAACCATATCCTCACATTGTATGTGTTTTTTTTTTTTTTTTTTTTAACCATATCCTCACATTGTATGTGTTTTTTTTTGCATAATGTATTCTGTCATTGTTTCCCCATAAGACGGCATTGCACTGCTCTTCATTTCTTTATTTCTTTCTGGATTCTTTGCATTGAATCATCAAAACAGCAACCCAGATTAATGCTTTCTTTCACTGATTTTGAAGAAAATGTCTGTAGATATTTTTTCAGAGATACCCTTTGATTGTTAGTTAACAAGAAAGTAAGCATAATTTGATGGTCATTGTTCTTGTTAGACACTCATAGAAAGCAATTTCTGCTGACAGCCACTTTGTAAATAACACTGAAATGAAAATATAGTGCTTGACAAGACACACATTGATCCTGCATCTGTCAAATGAACCGCTGGTAGCAGTCCCTCCACTATTACAAAAAAATCACTACCAAACAACTAGGGATTAGGCCAAATTCAAATGTAACTCCTGCAACACCAACAGCAGCAGCATATTATTTATTTATTTATTTAGACTGTTAACAAGGTTAGTCCCACTATATTAATGGCCTAATTTCAGGAGATACTCAAAGTGGTATTCATACCAATTATGGAAAATTTAGCCAGGATACTGGAGGATGCATTCTCTTTCTGATAAGTGCAGTAAGATATTTCAGATTCACCTTAGTCACCACCAACCCAAGCACATGATGCCTCACTTTAATATCTCATCCAAAAGAATGTTCACTTATGGGGGTGCATTACCACCACCACCCATATGCTGCACTGCATTGCCAATATTGGAAAATTAATTGAATTGGCTGATGTGAGAATAGAAACCACAACCAATTGCAACGAAGATTAATACAACATTTCAATCATTCAATACAACGCAATCTTTACATAGAATGAAATGCTATAACATGCACAGCTCCAACATAGATAAAATATCCTGTGGATTAAATAAACTCTGCATAGGCTTCTTGCTAAGCCTACATGAAATTTACATATTTGCACAGTGAGCAGCAACATTAATTAATTACATGTGCATGCCACATACTACATTTAAATGCAAACAAGAACAGTTTTGTGGCCAGCAACAGCGTTGCCCATCAGGAAATCATGTAAAGCAATACGAACACCTGTAGACATATATACCTGTTTATCTATGGGCAAACTAGATATGCAGAATTGTGCAGAAAGCAACAATGACTACTAGGGTTTTTAATAAAACAATGTATATAGTTCTAGAACATTACATGAAAGTGCATACAGTGCAAAGTAGTGTGGAAACCTGTGTTAGGCATACTGAATAAAAGTTGTGTAAATGATCAGTAAGGGTAGATAGACTGCATTATAAATAAATAGTCTGGCGAAGTGTGTATATTGAAAAAAGACACACAGATGAATTGTAGGAATGAGCACAGTAGAAGAAGACAGGTGAAACATGATAATGTACAGCAGATGAGGGCATGTCAGTGAAGAGAGTTGTAGCATGAACAGTTATCACATATTGACACCATATAGTATGGACTGCAGAGTTATTGTATATTATGTGACTGTCACACATGGTGACATATCAATGGAGTGGATACTTTGTGATATAATATATATATATATATATATATATATATATATATATATATATATATATATATATGTATATAGATATATATAGATATATAATTATATATTGACATGAACAATGGACAGGACATATATCAGGGATGGCATATACAATAGGGATTATATGCATATTGTAAAGCTGCACAAAATGAGTTGCTTGAATATGAATGTATTGTCAGCATAGGTCTCAACCAAGTGGGACACATATTAAAAGATCCACGGACAACAGTAGACAGAAGCACGCACAATTAGGGACAACATCAGAATAATACCACTAGTAATCCCATATGTTCCACATAACATATGTGATTGTGAGTGATCATAGATGGTTCTAAGAGAACACACTTGTACAACTATTATGATTTGTCAGAAATCTCTGAGGGCAATCAAGCATACCTTCCTCAAAATGTAACATCTGCCAGAGGTGTTCAGAGGGACACAGTTATGCCTATATTACAAATAAAAAGCAATCCTGGCGAGTTGACAGATGTGCATACCACTTGGTCTACTCAAAAGGGTGTGTTGTCCATATTATAATAATTATTTTGTGTATTTACGTTTATAATGAAACTAATCCCCCATGTCTTTCCTTCATCTACCATTTTCCCATGGCCGTGGCATCAATCCATTGTGTGTGTTGATACTGTATGCATTATACCAATACCACACTTGGATTCAATGTTTGTCTACAATTTGTACTCCTCCACAACGCTAGTTGGAGTAAGGCTGTGTAAGTCAGTTTTGATGTATGACACTTAAATAGTGGACTGAAAGGGCCTAGCACTGTTCCCTGAGTTTAAGACCTGATCACTGTCCTCTAGATGGAGGTGACTTCACATGCTGCAACATATTTCTCTGTCACTTATGTGCTCCAGTTGTCTACCCACTTGGTGAAGTAGGTGTTTATGACACTTGTGACAATTTTTCTGTAATACCTGACTGTTGATTTGTGTCAAATGCCTTGGCCAGGTCAAGTTACAGGATGATAGTACTGTCATCATGCATGTCCTTGGTAACCCTCTTGAAGACAGCAAACAGATGTAACAGACGTGATTTAGCCTGAACAAATTAAATGTGGGTTTAGTACACAGTCAGAATATTACCTGTGTCCTTTTAGAGATGGTTCATGATGACTCCTTGGTCCACCTCACAGATGAGGGGATTCAGGATGGGTGTATAACTCCATGCATCAGGTGATAGTCACCCTGAGTAAGAAGGATGCATGTTGCTGTACACCCTTCTATGGGAACATAGGCTTTCTCAAGGCTGTGTTGATGTATTGATCCAACTATGTCTTGTAGGTTAGGTTTTAAATCATGCTATAGGCAACCTGTGATGTTGTCAGGGCCCATTGCTTTTGTGTTATTAGTTATAGTGAGCATACAGATGTGCTGCCCTACTGGGAATAATAACTGTGTAATGTGTGCTTGTATACTTTGGCTGATAGTCAATGGTGAAAGGGTGGTGACATGTAAGATCAAATGTCAACTTGCATATTGTCTGTGTCCTCTGCATGGGTATGTCTGCTGACATCCACACACAGATCTGTACTTAGTTGTGTATTCCACTTAACATTTCATATGTATAGGAATAAATAATTTGTGACAAGACCTCCATACAGTCTTGGTCACTCATCACATTCCACAAACTGTTGTTATGCACACAGATATACAACTGTACCAATGTCACATACTTACATCAATTGCACATCATATGCCTGGTTGTGTTTCATGGGCAAGCTGTAGCCTGATGTTATATCAAGACGCATTAGAGAACAGTTGTGTGTGGCTCATGTAGAACATTTCCTGACACAAATGGTAATAGTCACACAATGGTGATGCTGTCCACTTCAGTACTCCGTGGGAGTAGCAACACAACTGCACATGCAATGAATTCCACAAGGTTGCAATTGCATCAAAACATGTGAAACATTGGTTGTATATATCACAGCATAACAACCATGTATATAGGACAAGACTTATGTGACTGTGTGATCAATATGAATTGATATTATTGTCAGTCACAGAACATTTAATGATGGTATGTAGACACATGCACACCTGTGCCATACTGCAGGTGCCACTGTGATGGTGGAATGTGAACTGTGTAGAAGGTTGATCTGGTCCACTACAAAAACATGTCCTAATACGCCAACAACGTACATAACAAGTGTATTATAAAATGTCAACAGTTCTCAGAAGGCATATTACTATGGCTGCTATAGAAGGAGCATGTACTGCAATGTCATCAATGGCCATAAATACATTAGCTGACATCAGAGATTGTAAAACACTTTTGTAGCCATACTATAAATCTACACCTCAATATAGCATGTCAGTGACAGCAACATTGACATGTAAGCTTTTCAAAGGACCATAGGACATTATTAGGCTAATGGCCAACATCACAAGAAATCCTACCCAATATTATACCCTGTAAAAAAAATCCATATTATATACAGTAAGCCTATTGTGTGTATGTGTATAACTGTTTTATTGCATTATATCCTGCCACTGTCCATATGGGACAGGTGCAGTGCATCATGACAGAATTAGCAATCCCACATTAAGTGGTCTTGAGATGTCTTACAGAGCTTCATGGAATGACTCTGCTTCATAATGTGTGTATGCATGTTTGACATGAGGACATCCTCCACTCCTCTGCAGGAAGGATGTCAAGGAGCCAGTGGAAAAAGTAAGATGGTGGATGCATGGAACTACATGAAAAGTTTTCCAAGTGGTAGTACAACGAAGAATGATTTCAAAGATCATACAATGCCCATAACGTAGCACCAGCCACACACACACACACAGCAGTAGACTGGGCCTGATTTGAATGTTACACCTGTGTGGGTGTAGAATAGCAATGCCATGCAGTGTAACTGTAGCAACACCACAAATGCTTGTCACATTGCACTTCATAGAGTATGATAGCATCACTATATGTTATAGAGAACATGTTGGGAGGAGTTTAGAACATGGATGTGGAGTCACCTCCCTGTGTAAAATTGTCTCAGAAGTGACAAGTGTATGTACAGGCATGCAAGTCACCTGCTGTCAGATTATAACCCCAATATATATATTTGGTAAACTAGTTTGCAAACATAGTAGTTATTGTTACTGCCACAGCACAGGTTTGTCTTGAATACTGTGAGAGTGCACATTATACAGGATAACATCATCATTGTATGCTACAATGAGATATTCAGAGTAGGGTTTGACACAGCTGTGGACTGAAATATCAGTCTAAAATTGTCACCATAGTGATTGTTGACTACATACACAGTTAACTGTATTCAGAATAGAACCCCTACTTACCTGTTTACACAGCACAGTACTTAACACAAGCACCACAGTAAAATTCTGGCTTTTATAGAGTCCAACAACACTTTATAGCTGATGAAATCAGCAGGGTCCAGGGGGGAAGAAGATGGTAATAGCACTGTCCAATATAGTGGTCTAAAATGCTCTCTCAGATGTCAACCAAGTGAACACAGACAGATGTGCCAATTAACCACAGTGAGAGCAGAACTCCTGAAGCACCATAGCACAAGTCAGGCTTTTGCAGTGTCCAACAACACTTTATAGCTGATAATATCAGCAGTGTTTAGTGAGAAGATGGTAATATCACTGTCTGATAAGCTGGTGTAAAATGGCCTCTCAAATGTTAACTAAGTAAACGCAGACACATACCAATTGACTGTAGTGAGAACAGAACCCCTATCTAAGTACACTGACTAGAGAACACAGTATGTAACACAAGCAACACAGCACAAGTCTGTTTTTACAGTGCCTGATAACATCAGCAGTGTCTGGTGAGAAGAAAATGATAATAGCACTGTTTGACATGCTGGTGTAAAATGTTCCTTCAAATGTCAACTAAGCGAGCATACAGACAAAACAATTTACCACAGTGAGAATAGAACCCCAACCTACCTATTTAAACAGCAAAGTACTTAATGCAACACCACAAAACAAGTCTGACATTTATGATGCTGCAGGACAATTCATAGTGGATGACATCATCACTGGATATTTCAGAGTTGATTCTGTGAGGCCTGCATTAAAAGGATGTGTAGGGATGTGCAACTTGCAATATATCGGTGCTCTATGGGATTGCACTGATGATCAAAAGAGACATTGTTATACTCTTCTGACTAGACAGAGAGAGAGAGAGAGAGACACACACACACACACACACACACACAAACATTCATTGACTGTAGTGACCTTACCAGATTGATGATTGTTTAAAGTGTAGTATTTGCTGCTGTGTGTCCAATGTGTAGGTATGCCTTAAAAATACAACTTTGCAAACTTTATGCAAACAGCTGTCCAAATTACAAGTATTAGAAAATCTGAATGTGTATTGTCAGTATAAACATGTGCATGGTATCTAAGAAAGCATTTGTTATTTATTTCTGTAGTGTAGTTGATATATTTGTGAACAAGTACTGAGAGACCAAGGCTGAAGTGCATGGGTGGAGGTAACAGATTGCTGCAGTGTAAATATGTGTTCTTTTCTTAAAAATGCCTTCCCTTTGTTTGTGTTTTTACATGTACTTTCATGGAATAAACACTAAATGGACAGTAAACATCAGTAATACATGCTATTGTGCACTTTCCATAGCACACTAACAAGCAGCAGGTTTGCATGATTGATGACAAAGTGTTTGCACATGCAAGATACTCATTTCTACTGCTATCCTTGTTTGCACATAGTTAAGCGGTGAGTAAACATGAGCATCATTGCTAAAATTATGATTTTTGAGAACTGAGTGTAATAAACATACCTCGTGGGTTTCCACCGGGTGCACCAGTTTCCTCCCACATCCCAAAGACATGCTGTAGATGGATTGGACACTCTAAATTGGCCCTAGGTGTGAGTGTGTGCCTTCTGTGGAAGGTTGGGCACCAGGCTGGCAACTCAACACCATAAAACTCCACTGCCAATCATGAGCGGACAGGTGATCCACTGTGGCGACCCCTAACCGGGAAAAGCTGAAAGAAGAAGAATAAGAGTGTAAGAAACATACCTGCTGCTTAGCTCACTCTATGGCAACAGATGTAAATGCATTGACACATTTCTTTGGGAGCCTAGATAATATAGGGTTCAAATCCAGGTGTATCTAATACTTTTAAATATATATTGATAATGCAATCAATGCTACATTCACTGCATGTTACCTAGGTGCAATGTTTTAAGTGGCATAGCACAGAGGTAACTGCTCCACTGAAAAACTGTTCTCCATTTCTTGACAGTGGTGCATGATGCCAAACACCGTAAAACACAGAGTAAAAAAGTGAAGGGCTCCATTGCTTTTTTTTTTTAGTTATGTGTGCTGTGTGTGATTCTATTTTTTGACCAGATTAAAGTTGTTAAAATGGGGTAGACAGAAAGTGGTGAAATGGTGGCAAGCAGGGGAAGAACAAAGGGAAAGCAATTTAGGAATATGCAGGAGACAGGTAAGAAAGAACCATAGTTATCTACTTCTTCAACAGTGTAACATGAAAATATGTACAGAATATTAACTGAATTTGTACTGTCACCTCAACAATGAGCAGTGATAATGCAATCATGTTATATAGCCAATCGGACCAAATCAAGTGTGTCAAGAAGACATGTGTGTGAAGTGGAAAGCTATATATGAGATGATTTTTTTTGTGGGACATGTGCCCATTTTGTTTTTCCTTCAGTAAGAGAGGAATGTTGGAAAAGGGACATAGGTATTTCTGGGTCAGGTAAGTAGGGTACATGAGCATGCAGATGCAAACAAACAGGACAAACAAGACAATACACAAGGATGGTGAGTGACATGTCAGACTGGGGGGGAGCTGTGATTGGGGTTAGGGAGGACACAACAGATGCCCATGCACAGAAAACATGGGGACAGTGAGAATCTAGTTCTCCCTGCAGGACTATCTTCACTGTCCAATTACTCTGCTGGCTGCTGGAGTGCTTGACATCTTCTACTGTTGACCATGACTTTGCAAACATACTGGGGACATAAATGTTATGACCGATGCATTTTTTGTGGCTTTAGATACTGATAAAATTATTTTTTACAATGTGGGATTCAAACCTATGCATGAGGATAAAACATTTTCTTCCACAGTGGTGATATTTCCATCTTTTTCACAGAAGAATTGCTTCTCAGACATACTCATTATTTACATATAAATACACATGAAAGACTGAGGCATTAACCATGTAAGTGTGCTATCTGACAAGGTCTTGGTTTATATATTCATAGGTACATGACTAGTACCTGAAGATGATCCAAGGCCACAGAAAACAATTTTGATTACAGAAACATATTAGTCAGTATACTCTCATGCATACAAATAATTCATATGAGTTTATTAAAAATCAATGTACAACCCTGAATAAAATTAGGAGTGTGCAATGATTATTTTTTCAAGTGAGTTTTAATATAAAGTAAAATGGAAGAACAGTAAAAAAATAGTTGTAATTTGCTATATTAGAACTGAGGATAATCTGTTTTGCAGCCCTGCACTTACAACTGCTGCCACAGGAATAGTTTAAAAAAAAGTTGGATATTTTCATATTCATTATTAACTTCTGTGTGTTGACTGCCATGCAACACTGCTTAGCATGTTTGCATGGTGCTCAACATACTTGATAGAATGTATCGATTTCGAAATTGTCACCTGTCTGCTTCCTCTCTGCAGGTGTTCTAGACCTACAGGTGTTGGAGAAGGTTGCTAACCACCGTGTAATGTCACTTAGTGGGTTTGCTAAATGGAAAGCAAAAAATGCAACACTGTATCCTTTTTGATATCGAGAATGTCTGCATCCTGTCTGCAGGTGTGCTGTCTGCTTCATGTGTGGGGCCATTAGTCCTGGTTTGCCTGACAGTAAGCAACATGCACAAGTGAAAGCAAAGCTTAACTTGTTTTAGCTATAAAAAAATCTATACAATAAACAGTACAAAATAAATGTTAATACATATGAAAGATTTTTTACAGAAGTCTGGCTTTGAACATTCACACCAATGAACCTACAAAACACAGCAAGGGTATCTTATCTCTCTTTACCACAAAAACAGCTTTACAACACAAATGAAAATCATTGTGCATACAAGCAAGTCCAAAATCATATGTACTATTAAGAAGACATAAAGCACTTCTGCACTTCTGAGTTGTTTGTACCCATGTGTTAATTTAAGATGTAGTGCAATGAGTGATCACACAACCATTTATAACTATTGCTTGCAGAAATGCAGCTCTGTCTTAACTTTTTATGGTGTTCATTCTTCTCTTATCTGAGCAGTAATCTAAGACATGCAGTAAGTAAGGCATTTTGTATCATTGTCCTTTAAATGTCTGAGAATAGTAAATGGCAATAACATACACCCTCCACCTAATACAGGTGCGTCTTTCTGTACCACTCGACATATGTTTACTGCCATCATGGAGGTGCAGGCACTTTCCAATAGAACTTCGGAGGAAATTTTTAGTGTTGTAGAAGTGGCACAGGCTGACATATGTGACTGCCTGCACTGTGCTGCAGATTCAATAGATCAGATGAATGATTGTAGGAATGGGTGGTGTCTGTGATGGGACATCTGCTGGGAGTGGGGCAGCATCCATGTAGGCATAAGTCAGCCACATCATCTGACGTTAGCTGACATGGTCATATCCAATCATGCTACCATAGTGACACTATTTCCACTGCTCTGTCCATGGTTGAGGTGTCCACACCCAGTCATGGCAGGCCATGGGCTCATAGTCCTGGGCGTACTCATGAGAAAAGCTCATCCAGCAGACATAAGTCAAATTCTTGTAGCAACAGTACATCTGAGAATGGGCATGGACATGCCAGTGCAGCTCCTGATAGAGCCAGTTCTCAGGGTCGTGGATGATGATGATGATGAACTATCACCTCTACCATGCATGGATAACACCTGTCTCAAATACTAGGACATAGAGCTAGCACAGTGCTTGGCTGTGTTCTTGCAGACAGTCAGTCACCAATTTCACCTAGAGTGCCAATGCAGACACACACAACAGTTACATGGGTTAGTCATGAGGCTTAAAGCTCATTTTGTCTCAATGGCCATTTGATACTTTATCCAAATGCCTGCCTATCTTGCTTACGTACACACACTCACTACCTTTTCTGTTAGCCTTGGCCTCCTCCCCTCCTCCTACACACACACACACACACACACACACACACACACACACACACACACACACACCCTGTACAAAAATGATTATGGATTCAGGGATACATAAATCTTTTATCTGATGCTCACGGTGCATAGTTGACAGTGCTTAGTATATCTATTTTGTGCTGCTGTTTTGCAAATTGTACTGCTTTCTTACAGCTTTTTATAATATGTACATCCATCCCAAACCTTTAGACTACAAAGCTGGACCAAGCAGCAAGAAAAGTGTGACAAAGGCTCAACAATGGGGAGAGTTTTTTAACATTGTGGTCTTACAAACTTAGACAGTTGATGGAATAACAGGTTTTGCATTACTACTTTTATGTTTGTTTTAAGGTATATGAAGTCTGAAACTGAAATGTGTGTCATTATTTTCTAACTTCACTCTTTAATGATTTGCCATTACAAACATATGAGGCCAAAATATGTACATTCAGTGAAAGCCTTTGCATTTTAAACATAAGGCCTATTAATTGATAGAGGACATATGTATTCACATAAGCCAGTGCTGTCACATCTTGATGTAATTGTTGTAAAAATCACCCACCTTATACTTATTTACATTCCCAAGTAACAGTATGCAAGAATATGCCATTCATTTGTATTCTTAGACATTTATTTTCTATTCTAGGTTAAACACTTACCTTGGAAATCCAGCAATTGCGAGAGTCTTAGCTCAGGGGTGACTCTGTCTGATGCTAGCAGTACACATACATGGGTAAGTAAAGGTTGTGAGTGCTGCCTGGTATTAATGTTTGCTGTATGTATGACTCTGAAGAAGCCAGTGTATCTGGTGAATTAGCTTTAGTCTTTTTTTTTTGTGGTGGAATATCTAATAAATTTTATTTTACTTGCTTGTGTGTGTGTGTTTGTTTCCAACAACCATTGTTGGGTTCTTGGTTTGTGTCTCATTGCCGTTCTTACTTGGATATTGTGGTCGACATTCACTATTTATTTGCTGTATGTATGTGCATTGGATGAAGGTTTTAGCTGCCTAGGTGGTGACATTATCTGTTGCCTCTTGGCCAGTTCAAGACCATATTGTGCACACCTATGTCTGCCAACACCAGCAGCAGCTGCTGGCTTCTCCTTTGACTCCTCACTTGCATGTGGCTGTGGTGACCTTGCCAATGGTGGTGGGATGTGTCGTTTTTCCCCTTGCAGTTCCTGCTGAAGCTGTTTACTCAGGATAATGTTGTGGAGCATGGCACAGACTGTGAATATTTCAGCACATGTACAGGAATTGTACTGCAGGGCTCCTCCAGATGTATCTAAGCACCAGAACTATGACTTTAGCAGCCCAATCACATGTTCTATGATATTTCTTGTTTGTGCATGTACCTCATTATAGTGTTCTTCAGCTGGTGTGTGTGCATTTCTGATGGGTGTCATCAGCCACGGTTCCCGTGCATAACCTGAATCCCCCAGTAAATGACTCTATGGGATATCCCCCCTAGTAAACATCTCATACAGATGACAGTTGTGTCAGATATGTGAGTCATGGCAACTGCCTGGGTTGGCTGCACACACATTCAGGATGATTCCCTTAGAGTTACACATGATCTGGCAGTTAATAGAGTGGAAGCTTTTCTATTTATGTACGCCCTTCCCTGTTCCCTGGACTGTGCTTTGATTTTTACATGTGTACAGTCCATGGCACCCAGGATTGCAGAGTAGTGTGCTACAGGGCAGAACTAGTTCTGTCTCTGTTCTCAGCTGTATGGGGAAAATATATGTACTCACTGCCATGTTGCAGCATAGCATTCAGGAATTGATGGAGGACCGTGGATGGCGATGGCTGTGACACCCACAGCATGTCCCCTGTTTGTCTCTGGAAGGCTCCTGTAGCTAAAATTCCAAGTGCTACACATACCTTAATCTCCACTCTTATTGGCTCCCCTTGGCTTGCCCTTGCTTTTAGCTGAAGATGACAAAGCTTGCAGAGTTCTTGTAGTGTTTCTCTATCTATCCTGTAGCACTCTATAATTTCCACTTCAAGCAGATCATGAAAAGTTAAAAGGGGGTCTAAAGCCTTTCTTCTTCTTGGTCATGGTCTATTAGCAGCAGCAGCAGCAACATAGACATGGGCTTGCTGCACATACACATGAATAAGGGCAACAGCAGACTCTAACATTCTTTCTGTGTAGCCTAGCTTCAATGACTGTATTCCAATAGGTTTTGGAATTCATAGGGAAAACCAACATTGAGTTTATAAAGTTGCTTTATAGCTTGTTGGATAGCTTCTCAGTAAAGGAAGCTGAGAACCTGTTCATCTTACCAGAGCTCCTTTCCACTGTTGGAGACAGGATAACTCTGTAGACACAAGCCAAGCAACTTAAATTAGGAGCAAGTACAAGAGCTCTTGACATCTTTAACTTTGCGTTAGTTTTTTGTTTCTGACCTACCACATATTCACTTTCCTTTTCCCTCTGGTCCCATACACGTGTTTGGTGTAACTCTCCTAAGGTATGACATCATTCATGTCTGAGTATGGAAGCTTTAAGACATGAAAGTATGGGTGCCTGCAATTACTCTGTATGTAGTAAATTAATTTGGCATTCAACTACTATTAAGAAATTAATACCCTATCAGATGGTTCAGTTTTGTTGTTATGAGCCATAATTTCTCCTGGATCACTGTCTTTAAACTAAACACATATAGTTCATAAATGACATAAAATTAGTTGCTTAGAATCAGAAATATGATCTTTCTTAAATGTATAGAAAAATTAACAGTATTTGCATTTTATGCAATTTTAGTAAGATTTCATGTCACTTAAACAGATAGTTCTTGGGGACAGCTGGGAATTTGAGTTAGGCTCTTTAATGGGCCCCTGGACCATCACCCTCATAACTGCATATTAACGTATATATATATATATATATATATATATATATATATATAGTCTTGGTAAACTTTGTTTTTTTTTCTAAATGTGTTATTCCTTTTCTTCTTTCTACTTTTTTTCAGTTCTGAGGTTGCAGTTGTACAATAATTACTCATTACTAATTGCTTTGGATGTATTCAACAATACAGCTTTATTAACTCAATGCTAAAGTAAACTGTATTGTTTTTGTGTATTATAATGATGCTACATTTATATGCAGTGGTTATGAAAACTGTATTGATTACTGTATAATGCTTAATTGTCCATATAATACATTTTATTTATTGCTTTCAGTTCTGTTTCTTCATTTGTCCTTGGATTGATGCTAAATGGAGTCTTTGGGCAAGTTCACTAACCTGAATATCAAGTAGAAAAATAAATAAATACATATATACTATCCCCTGGATTCTCAAAAGCTTGCATGGAGTGCAAGATGAGTGTAGGAGCTCACGCAGGCAATATGTCTGCCGTGCGATCCAGGAACAGCCGGCATGGGTGTGCACAAGAGCTCCAGCACTAATCTTGCATGGACTAAGCCCTGGTATGTAAATCACCTAATTTGCAAGAGACGTCCATGCAAATGAGGCGATTTTGCAATCCAGGAAGCTTGCAATAGTCCGTGCAAGACTAGTGCAATCTGCAGAAATATACTCGGTTAGTAACCGAGTACATTTCTGCAAATTCCAAAACGGAGCTATGACAGCTCCAAATAAAGGCTGCATATCATTGAGGAAGCATGCCAATGGACATGTATAAGACCATTGGCATTGCAAACTGTTTAAAAAATTTAAAAAATCAACTTTTTTTTTTTTTTTTGCCAATCTAGGCTGTTTAAGCATAGGGCAGTGGTGGGCAAACTGGATTGGGGGGGGATAAGAAAATAAACTTAAAATGAGCATTCTAACTAAAAGCAGTATTCTGCCATGCAAGTCAATGGCAGGCATAAGACAACCTGGCCAGTGAGTAATGGTTGCTAAGGGGTGAGGCTTAGTGTGGGACATGTAACTATGCATTTGCAGGTAATCCTATGCAAATGAGGGGAAGGATAGTGAATCCCAGATTTCCCCAGGGTGTGAGGCTGGTCCCATGAGTGTAAGAGTATAAATAGCTGGGTGCAAGACTAGGATATAGGTGGCATCATGGGGGGGTGTCAGGCATACTGCAAGTGGATTGGAGCCCTCTGGCTTGGGATTGCACCTAGCTTAGCACAGCTAAGCTAGAGGTGTGTCCAAACTGCCTAGCACTCTTTACAAAGTGTAAGCGGGTGTGCACGCCGTGCACCTAGTTTTCCATCAATAAAAAGGAAGTTAAACCAGGAAATAGCAGCTCTGTGCACATTTGAGCACTCCGTTTGCGCTGCACACACATGGGCTTAAACAGGGAGGCAATGAGAAGGGAAAACAGCAGTAGAAACGTAATCAAGGAGAACTAGCTTAGCTGGCAGGTGAAATGTATCAGAATCAGCCAATTACACAGACAGCAGACCAGCCCAGCCCAGAACACTACTATAAACTAAGCAAACACCTTACCCTCTGTTTTTCCACACTCTACACCACTGGTGTGTACAAGGGGGGAAATTTTAACAAGCAAACCTACAAAATGAGAAGAGCTGCAGCAGGCAACATAGAACAACATGTGCAAGAGGCAGAGGGTGGTGAGAATGTGAATGCTGTCAAACAACCCATAGTGAGGAGATAGAGAAGACTGTACAGACCCAGGGTAACCTACCAGGGGCTACATGAGCTGGAGATAGCGGAGTGCTACAGGATGGACAGAGACCTCCTACAGCAAATTGTTAAGCTGTGCCAGTCACAACTGACACACCAAACTGGCCGAGGGGAACCCATCCAAGTGGATACCAAGGTATGTGTAGGCTTAGGTATACTTGCCACAGGTACCTCCCAAAGCACAACTGGGGATATCATGGGGATCTCACAGGCATCAGCATCCAGAGTATTCCACCAGTTCCTGGATGCCATGGCAGCACATGCCAGTGAGCATGTATATTTCCTCAACACACATGAGGTGATGACAAGTAATATGCGTCTCTTCCACCAAATAGCAGAATACCCTGGGGAAGTGGGTGCTATAGACTGCACGCACATATGCATCAAAGCACCACCTGGTGAGCATGGTAGGGCCTACATCAACCACAGGGGCACCCCCTCTATCAACTGCCAGGTCATATGTGATGCCCAGGGCATTATAATGAATGTGTGTGCTGGCTGCCCTGGAAGCTATGATGATTCACACATATGGCATCTGACGCAGATTTGCCAATGTGGACACCCCTACAGTAACCTAGTGGGGGATGCTGGGTACCCACTGGAGCCGTGGCTGATGACACCCATCAGAAATTCACACACACCTGAACAACAATGCCATAATGAGGCACATGCACAGGCCAGACATATAATAGAGCATGTGTTTGGGATGCTCAGGTCATAGTTCCAGTGTCTGGACACATCCAGTGGAGCCTTGCAGTACTACACAATATGATCCTGTGGAAACAGCTGCAGCAGGAACAGCATGGGGCAGGGCCACACAGTCCCACACCAATGCCAAGGCATGTACAGGCACAGAGTGACTTGGAGGAGGAACAACCTAAGCCTCCCCCAGTAGGCAAGAAGGAGGTGTGCCCATTATGACCAGGCCTTGGCAAAGAGGCAACACATAGCATATGCACTGACACAGTAGGGACCCAGGGAATGACACCTCTCTCTGACTCGCACAGACAGTAAAACGGATGCCAAACATGACACTACCTGTGCTAAACTATGTATAGGGAGTGTACTATGCGCATCTGACATAGGCAGCCCTCCAGCACCATCTTCAAGTCTGGCACACCCTCAAGGTAAGTCAATCAACCTACCAATTGCCAAAAGAAGTAGAATGGGTTGTTTACCTGTAGCTAAGGTATGGATGTGAGGATGCAAGGGAATTGGGTGGGCGAATGTTATGGCAGCAGACAGTAGACACCCATAGTGGCACCATGACATCTGTAACACATACTGGAGTCACCATAATAGCCAGTACTATACAGGGTGACAAAACCCACTGCAGGAAATGGGCTGAGTGAGATGTGTGTCCATAAGACCCACACATGCGAGTCAGTATGGTGCACATACCCAACAACAGTTTCAGCCAGCAGGACAGGTGTAGACAAACACAAACAAATGCTGTACTATGGCCTCTGAATGAACCCTATGGGTAACCCCTCCCCCAGGCCTACACAGACAGACTACAGCAGGCCAGGCAGTTGGATGTAAGTTGTGAAGGATAGGAAGTCAGAAAATAATATGTAGGTAATTAAAGCTAAGATCTGTAGTACACTGGTATGCCTCTAGCCAGCACGATAGGTAAGACTACAGATTGAAATGGAATACCTGACATACCAGTACAGTCCTAGCAAATGTGTACAAGTGTCAGGTGTGCCCCCCCATCCTAAATACACTTATAGTAACAGTCAGGTGTGCCCCGCCACTCCTGTGTAGAAATGCAGCAACAGTCAATGCCAAATGACCAATGGATACCCTGCAGACACAGCATGCTACCTGTCGGTGCACAACATGAAGATCAGCACTGCAGTACAAACTACCTGGACTTGATCCACACATGCAATACAGATGGCCATACCGGGGATGCTCACACACTTAAACACATGAAGGCCATGTCTGGAGACACCAGTGGACCAGACATATCTGGCAGTCACAGTTCTTAGCGCAGACATATGTCATTACGCACCATGCCTGCCTCTCACACACAGTGGATAGGAATGCAAACGCATATGTAAGGACAACACATTATAATAAGCCAAAGGTAGATGGACATAGATTGTGGAAGAGGGTGACTGTGACAAGGAGCCATCTGAGCCTGTCCCACCCAGCACACAGCCAAAGGGCACCAAACCCATGAGGTGCAAATGTCACTCACTGCAGATAATAGCCACCAGTATCTGTCAGCATGACAGACTATGTGGTGCACGTGCCAGCTGTGCAACATGATTGTACAAAGAAGTAGTCACGTAGTAGATGTATATACATACCTGTGACATATGACCCTATGTGTGCCCACATGTGGCATGTCAACCCCTACATGAATGGGTTATGGCCCATGCACACACTGCCCTCTCCATAGCAGTACTATGGCAATCCTGCTGAGGTCATCCAGTGTGTAATACACCTGTGGGAGATCTGTAGCTCAGTAATCTCCATGGCACGTCCCATAACTGTGTACAGCTGTAGTGATAAACTAGTTAGGTAGTAGTGCTAACCCCAGACTTGGCAATTGTGTGAGTGTGTGTTTGTGTGTCTGTCTGTCTGTCTGACTGTGGAGAGAGAAATGCTTTTTAGGCAACTCACACTCAGTACAACTCATATACTCAACTTTGGCAAGGCTGCTGGTGTCACTCACCTAGAAATATGCCTCTGGGAAAATCATAGCCCAGTAATCTACATAGTGTGTCCTGTAACTGCATACTGCTGTAGTGTGATAAAGTAGTTAGGTGGGTGTTCCAACCCCAGACTTGGCAACTGTGTGTGAATCTGTGTGTCCATGTGTCTCCGTCTGTCTTTGACTGAATAGAAAACAATGCATTTTAGGATACTCACACTCCTTAGAATTCATATACTCAACTTTGGCAAGGCTGCTGATGTCACCCACCTAGAAATACACCTCTGGGAAGGTTGTAGCACATCCTGCAACTGCGTACAGCTGTAGTGTGATCTAGAACTGTGGTAGGGTTCCATCTCCACAGCGGTTCTGGATGTTTTGTGTGTGTTCCAATGTCTGTGTATGGAGGAATGCATTATAGGCTACTCATTCGCAGTACATTTTGAATGCCCTACTTTGGCAATCCTGCTGATGTCATTCATTGTGAAATACAACTTTGTGGAAAATTTCTGTAATAATCCCTGTGGTGCAATCTATAACTGCTCCTTCCTGTAGTGTGATATAGGCCTTGGTGAGGGGTTCAATTCCCACACATATCAGTTGTGGATGTTTTGTGTGTGTCTCACTGTTTGTGTAGGGAGCAATGCATTTTAGGCTAGTCACCTGCAGTACAGTTGAAATGCCCTTCTTTGGTAATCCTGCTGATGTCATTCATTGTGAAATACCCCTTTGGGGGAAGGGTTTTTCTAGTAATCCCTGTGATGTGTCTTGTGACAACTCCATGCTGTAGTGTGATATAGACCTCTCTCAGGGGTTCTATATCCCCACATGCCAGTTGTGGATGCTTTGTGTGCTTCTCACTGTCTGTGTACCCACAAGTTGTTGTGGATGTGTTTGTGCTCTCACTGTCTGTGTAGGGTATCCCCCACATGCCAGTTGTGGATGCTTTGTGTGCTTCTCACTGTCTGTGTACCCACATGCCAGTTGTGGATGCTTTGTGTGCTTCTCACTGTCTGTGTAGGGAACAATGCATTTAGTACAGTTGAAATGCCCTTCTTTGGTAATCCTGCTGATGTCATTCATTGTGAAATACCCCTTTGGGGGAAGGGTTTCTCTAGTAATCCCTGTGGTGTGTCTTGTGACAACTCCATGCTGTAGTGTGATATAGACCTCTCTCAGGGGTTCTATATCCCCACATGCCAGTTGTGGATGCTTTGTGTGCTTCTCATTGTCTGTGTAGGGAACAATGCATTTTAGGCTAGTCACTCACAGTACAGTTGAAATGGCCTTCTGTGGTAATCCTGCTGATGTCACTCAATGTGAAATACACCTTTGGGTAAAAAATACTCGAGTAATATCTGTGGCGTGTACTATAACTGCGTAATGCTGTAGTGTAATAAACTAGTTAGGTAGGGGTTCAACTCCCAGCCATGACAGGTGTATGTTTGTAACTCTTATCCTGTGTAGAGGAGTGTGAGACACCTGTGGGCAATGTAGCAGGGGTTTTGCTTATTTCTTTTATGGTGGCCCTACTATATATCACAATGTCAACCATACAGGAATAACAGATGTAAATTAGCTAAGAGGATGGGGTGCAAAGCCATACCCATACATGTGACATCAAGGCCAGCCACGTGTTTGGCTGTGGGGGGATGCCTATTGTTACAAGATGTTTAGTGTGTGGGGCTTCTCAACCCCATTAACAGTGCATGTGGACATATGTGTATTTGTTAATCTGCCATTGCTATCTACAGATGTTTGGCCGTATATACCTATATAGCTTTATATATCTGCTAATATATATGTAACTATGTTCGTATACACCTACATAGATATATATCTGCGTACACATATGTAATGTGCTGTCTATATGTAGACATATAGGTGTAGACACAGATATGTGTGTCGATTTAGGTATGTGCATGTATATATGTGTATATATATATATATATATATATATATATATATATATATATATATATATATATATATATTTATATATATATATATTGATATATATGTATATGGTTTTAGAAATTAATATATATATATATATATATATATATATATATATATATATATATATACATATCTAGATATGTTGTATCTGTTTAGATAATATAGGTACACACACATACATCTAGATGTTGGTATACATTCTCTGTACTGTTGCATGACTGGACTGGTTGATATGTTTCTGCAAACATCTAATCTTTTGTATTTGTCATGGCTTAGTGGTAAATCACTTTGTCTATGGTGTGCAGGGTCCTTGCAAGAGCTGTTTATTTTGTTGCTGGGCAGAACATGGCCTGTTGGATACACAGTGATTAAGGCACTTTAAAGCAGTTGCAAGCAGGTTTGTGCGGGTTTGCAAGGAGCTAAGCAATGCCTACACAGATTAAGCAATTTAGCAGCTGAGTATAAGAAACTGTAACCAGACTTTAGCAGTGCTTACCTCTGCGCAAACCCATGCAAACCCGTATAAAACTGCTTTAAAGTGCCTTAATCACTCTGTATCCATCGGCCCTTGTTCTGCCTAGCAACAAAATAAACAACCTCTGCTAGGCTCAAACCTAGGACCATGCACACCGTAGCCAAACTGATTTACCACTAAGCCATCTCAGATATGCATAATCCTGCTGTATTCACAAACACATCATCCAGCCCAGTCATTCAGCAGTATAGAGAATGTATTCCAACATGTAGATGTATGTAGGTGTGAAAATATGTTAATGTCTAAACAGATACAACATATTGATATATGTATATATATATATATATATATATATATATATATATATATATATATATATATACACACACACACACACACACACACACACACACACACACACACACACACACACACATATGTAAGCAGATATTTATATCTATACAGGTATATATGGACATACATCTGTAGATAAAGTGGGAACATAGCAGAAACATATATGTCCACATGCACCATTAATGGGGTTGACAGGCACAAACAACATACGTCACGCATGAATAGGTATTCCCCCCACATACAAACACATCTGCCCTGCAATACACTACCAGCTGTTGCAGATCCCATAACCAGGACCTTACACGGCAAGGGCACAAGATGTTAACAGTACTCCATCCCACCTGTATGATGTCTGGCTGGTATCAGTAACATATCATGCTGTACAGTCAGGCTCATAATGACTCCCATTTTGCAGACATCTGTTACGTTTGTTAGCCAGAGTCCTGTACTGTTGGCCTGTACTTCAGAGATGTAGATGCCAAACAACAGTGGTCCCAGGACTGAACCCTAAGGTATTCCACTTGTCACTTGTCTGGGGATGGATTTGGAGTCAGTTACACCTACAGTTTGGGTTCTGTCAGTAAGTCATGTGGCAAACCATTGAGTGGCATAGGGATGTATGGCCAGATTAGTATGTTTCCAGACTGGGGGATGGTGTTGAAGGGCTTGGCGAATTCCACATAGGCTTTGTGGACTGCCTTACCCTCTTCAACAGCTATGCAGACTGAGTCAAAGCAGTCAATCAGTTTCAGGAGACAAGACGGGCCCTCCATGAGCCCAATATGTGTGGGGTACAATGTTTGAGGGTTGCCAATGTCTGCGTTCAAAACATCCTTGATAATGCATTCCATGGCCATGCAGATCAGGCTAGTCAGATTGATGTGATGGTAGTTCCAGGGATCACAGGTGGATTCCCCCTTATGTAGTGGGATAACTGCAGCTGTCCACCACTCAGTGGGCACCAGGCCTGATGCAAGGCTATGATTACACATGACAGTTAGGTGAGTTGCCATTCCATTTTGTAGTTCATGTAGTACACTGCCCAGGATGTCACCTGGTCCCTTGGATGCTATATTCTCAGCTGTGGGTAGTGCATTTTCTGCCTGTGTGGCCGTGATTACTGGGTAATGGAACCCTTTACATATTGACATGATCCCTTTTTGGGGTGAGAGGGGGTGAATGTGGCACTAAATCAATCTGCCAGGATATTGGCACATTCCATGGGAGCAGTCTGTGTAATGCCATTCTGTTGCAGCTCAGAGCACTTCTGGGTATTGCCAGTTAGAAATCGGACATACCTTTAGAATGCTATGTGGTTGTCTGTGGAATCTGTGGTGAATTTAGTTACATAACCAGCTTTGGAGGATTCCATGAGGGATCTTAACATCTTACTGGGGCTGGTAAGGGAGTTGTTTGCATCCTTGGATTATCCTTTTTTCTTCAACAGTGTCTACCATCTGTTGTATACTCTGTTACTGGCAGGAGACCACCAGACTGGCTTGATTATTTGGGAGGTGAGCATCGTGGTTCTATGTGGGATGTCAGGAATCATGCAAAAGTGGCTGTGCTCATACAGTGCCTTAGTGCAGGATTCATCAGTTGAACTGTCAGCTCCTGTCTCCATGGTTGTCACAAACATTGTCACTTCTGCCTTGAGTAGCTTGAAGTTGGCCTTGGAGAGGTCTTTTACGGACAATTGTATATACATTCCTTTCACATGTCCAGTTTGATTAGCCTATAGTGGGATTACTTTGGTGGAACTGCAATCCCATGTAATGTTGTGATGGCTTAGTGGTTAGTTAATGTGACTATAGTGTACAGGGTCCTGTGTTCATGACCTGCAAAGGTAGTTTATTTTTGTTCTGGCCAGAACAGCGGTTAATGCATACAGACTAATTAGGGAAATTTAGGTTAGTCACACTCAATACAATTCAAATGCCCTACTTTGGAAATCCTGTTGATGTCAATCACTTTGAAGTACACCTTTGGGAAAAGAGTACTCCAGCAATCTCTGTGGTGTATGCTATAAAAGTGTAATGCTGTAGTGTGATATAGAGCTCTGGTAGGGGTTCTGCTCTCACACATGGGAGTCGTGAATGCTTTAGTGTCTGTTCCTATGCCTGTGTAGAGAGCAATGCATGTTTGGCTAGTCACACTCATTACAATTCATTCCCTCTACTTTGATAGTCCTGCTGATGTCACTCACTGTGAAATGAACCTTTGGGGAAGAAGTACTCCAGTAATCTCCATGGTGCATTCTATAATGGCATAGTGCTGTAGTGCAATAACTAGTTAGGTAGGGGTTCTAATCCCAGGTATGTGTGTCTTAATGTGTCGATGTTTGTTGTGAGTGTGTAACAACTGGACCCAATGTTGAGTGTGTTTTTAAAATTTCTTATATGGTGCCTCTAGCATAAATCACAATATCCACCGTGCAGGGATAACAGATGTGATATCAGTATATAGTCAGTCATGGGTTCGATACCCTGGACTGGTAGGTGTGTGACACAAACATGCTTGCCTTTTACTTTCCCAACCCACCCTGACTTATCTTTGCCTCTGTCTGCCTCTCTCACTCCGTCTCTGGTGGATGTGGAGACTTACACCTGCTTTGCTGAGGCAGCTGCATGTGTACAGATTACAGCCCTCCTCTAGCTGATTGCATGTGGAACAGCTGTGATAACATTCCCATAGCCAATTGCATGGAAACACACTCCAATATCTAGGAACATCATGTTGGTGTTGGGCCTTTTCAATCACTGTGAGCAGAAACTAGATCTGTTATTTGGCAAATAGCATCACAGATGGATTGGGGACTTACTTCTAACAACATACACTGTGGAAACAGGCAAACACACAGGAGGGGGATGTGCCTGTCCTGACTACAGACTGTAAGTGCTGCTATACTGCAGTTGGGACACTATTGGTTTAACAGGGTGTGTGTAGATATGGCTGTCCTACATATTTTAATACTTGTCATGTCAGTGCTATGTTTATGAAGAATCCCCATCTGTAGGGTCATTTGCAGACTGGGCAGTGTGTGGTGCCTTGTGTTCCTTGTGTTACCCACAGAGCACCTATCTCTCAACTGCAGAAAGTAATGTGAGGATTGCAGTCAGTAGATGGTGACAGCTGGGAGAGTTACTGACGTCATATCCCTCATAGGACATATGCTGCATTAAACCCTGTTATGACAGGAAATGTATGTAGTCATTGCAGTGACATGTCAATATCGGGCCTGTGTTTGTGCCTCCAACTACAACCCTGTCAACCTTTGTACATATGTCATGCAGTAGGAGGTGCATATGTTCTCTACACCATGTTCATTGACAGCATATCTAATAACAAGACAGTGAGATATCAGACTGCTACACATGTTATGTATAGTAGGGGTTATATTTGAGGACATAGCCTGGGCATTGTGCGGTTGTGTGTACGGTACTGAGGTATGTGTAAGTCTGGTAATTGTCGGCAGTGTGTGTATAGTGCATATGTACCTTGGCCTGTGTAGAGACTGCGGTAGATATCATTGTTCTTGGTCCTGTTCTATCTGATGTTACATGCTGCTCCACAGTATGTCACCCTATCAGCTTACATGTTTGTAGGGGCGAACACACATATGTCCCAAACCACAGACAGCTATTGGAACACACTGTGTAGTGGCCCAGTATATGTAGGGTTGTTGTGTGAGTGGGTCATATGAGGATGGTGTACATCAGATAGTCCATATACTGTAATAGTACGCTAGCTTGCCATATGTGGCTGTGGCTGTGTTCACATTGGTTGTGGTTATGCACTTTCACACAGGTGTCTGTTACTGTGTGATGCGACATGCCTGTAGAGCCTGCTATCTATGCAGGTACATGTGAATTCCCACATAGGAGATGTAGCCCACTGTTGAGTCAGTATGCCTGTAGCCTGCACTGTGCTTTTTTACATGCCTAGCAGCTTACTGTACTTATCCAGTGAGATGTCATGTCCAGATACTTGCCAGATATACTGCTGCCTGGCCACCATAACAGTCATGTATGTCAGACAAAGCAGTGGGATGCTGTTCAGAAGTATGTCTGTAACTAATGGATAGTATGTAGCCATGACACCTCTGTACCAGCGGTTATTATGTGTCAGAACAGACAGGGGTGTATGAATGCATAACCTATGGGGGCAAATGTATACCAGTATGTATGTGTTATACCCATCTACATGACTGTTAACATCCACATTGACAGGCCTGGTCCACACGTCTTGCATGAAGGGGTTCTGTGTATACCCCTGGACTAACCCGAGTGTGTCAGACTGTCCACATATATTGGCCATATCACAGCTGTAGTCCACAGGGGTGTTACTGAGCTAGCAGTGGTACTGTACTGTGATGACCTTAGGATATCTGTAAGTAGCCAATGGTGCACATATTAACAGCAGATATGGCCTCCCAACACACCTTTTCTGTGAAGACAATCCCTATTACAGTAGCAATAGTCTACAAATATACCTGCAGTACATACGTGACATCCTCTTGCACTGAGAGGTTGGGACTATTGGGGATGAGGTAGGGTTCCACTCCATGTGCGGGACATATGGTGAACATATATGTATAAATAAGTATACATATATCCATATAGATATGTACACATATACATATCTTGCTTACTGTATGACAACAGTGTTACACACATGTGCCTATTTTCCAGCCTCTGTCCTCCACCTACATACCAGGCTTTGCACATATGACATGCTGTCAGGGGTTGTTATGTTTTGGGCTGTGTGTATGTCATGCTGTCATTCCTGCCATCACTCCACTGCTGTTGTGTCCCACACACATACTGGGGGGTTGGGGCCATATATGTGTGGGTTTCAACTAAACAATGCATTTGTGCCCTAATGCACTCCAGAGGCCAGTGTATGTAACAGTGGTACATGGCCCAGTATTATTGAGTGTAGGAGGGGGGTGCACCATGACTAACCTAGGCTGTTACAACATGTGTAGGTATCTGGGATAAGCTGTGTTAAGGTATCTGGATGTACTTTACCATACAATTCACCTTGGGTAAATGCAGGCCTACTGCCTCCTGCCATACAGGATCCTCTGTTTGTCAGTGTGATTGTGATGGTGTCAGGTATGCCTTGTTATGTAAAAGATACATCCCATTGTGTCAACTGGGGTCTGTACCCCCTAGGGATTGTGTACAGAGTTTAGCTAGAGGCTTCTGACCTATACATCTGCATTACGTACTGTTGATTGTCTTGTATGCTGTGGCCCAGTCTCTCATTACTAATGTGCTACTTGAAGGCCTCGGCCTGGACAGCAACATATGTCAACCTTTCCAGACTACTGTCTTAGTATAACTGTTTCACATTTGCATGACACTGTTCATATGGATGTCAGTGTCTAAAGAGCTACGTGACATGGCATATACAACTGTCATAGTACACAAATAAAGCTTTTATATTCATTTATGCACATCTGTGTGTGGTGTTATACCCTTTGATATCTCTGTGGGTTACGGTGGTGACTGTAGGAATATTTGCTGCTCCATATTATGTACATGTACTATATATGTATATTACTGTACAAATCACTTTGTATGTATGTGCAGTTACATATATATCTATATCTGTGTATATATATATATATATATATATATATATATATATATATATATATATATATATATATATATATATATATACATACATATACATATATCAATATGTTGTAACTGTTTAGACATTAATATATTTACTCACACACATACATCTACATGTTGGAATACATTCTCTGTACTGGTGACTGATTGGGCTGGATGATATGTTTGTGAATACATCAAGGGCAAGTATGTCTGAGGTGGCTTAGTGGTAAATCACTTTGGTTATGATGTGCATTGTCCTGGGTTTGATCCTAACGGAGGCTGCTTATTTTGTTGCTAGGCAGAACAAGGGCTGTTGGATGCAGTGTGATTAAGGCACTTTTGAGCAGTTGTAAGCGGTTTGCGTAGGTTTGCATGATGGTAAGCACTGCTAAGTTACTGTTACTGTTTCTTATACTCGGTTAGCTTCTGAATTGCTTAACCTATGTAGACATTGCTTACACCCGCGCAAACAGGCTTAATCCCGCCTACTGCTGCTTAAACGTCCTTACTCCCACTTACTCCCACGCTAATTCCTTTAAAAGAAAAGAAAAAGGGATTGATAGGAAAGTGGTGAAGAAAGGAGCACAAAGAGGGAACGACAGTAGGGAAAATAGCTAGGGATGTACAGGAAGGATGTAGGGAAGGTCCATAGCTGCCCATTTCTTCTACAGCAACAGCTGTGCATATACACTGTATTTGGAGGTGGATTTGGACACACAAACCCCTGGGAGAGGGGTGAGGACAACAATAATTCATTGTGATGCCAGTTAGACCAGATTACATGTGTCCAGTGGACATGTGTGCGAAATGGACAGCTATGTATGGAGTGTGATTTTTTGTGGGAACAGATTGCCTTTTTTTTAAAGGTGGGAGTGGGATGTTGGGGAAGGTTAGTAGATATATATGGGGAGGTTGGTTGGGTAGGTTAACAGACAAGGCACACAAGACACATACAGGGCCAGTATATGACACATGTGGGGGTAAAGACCTTGGACGGGCAGGGGTTTTTGGATGTCGCAAGCCCATGAGCCCCCAACTGGAAACAGTGGGACTGAGGTCCCCACCCATGTGCAGTCACCACTGCATCTTCACGGCCCCAAAGGTGGCTGTGCTGAGGGCTGTGTAGGCAGGGCAGACTCACCATCTAATAGTGCCACTTGGCCCTCAAGCTGGCGTAGCCAGTCTCGATACTCCAGATCAAGCTCCCTATGCACCACGGCCCAGACCTGTTGACTGGTGACAGGTCCCCCTCTGCACCTGCTCCAAGGGGGGGTGAGCCCCATTCCCTGCAACGGTTCCACTCAAAGGTGGCACAGGGCCCACAGAGGAGGAGGTCCCAGGCTGGGCCCCAGATATGCTGGTGCCCAGTGCCATGGCCAGCTTAGGTGGGACTGGTGGGTCTGCTGGGACTGGCCTTCCCATACGAGCTGTGTTGGTGCAGGTTTATGACAGATATGGGTTAGTAACAGTCAACAGCATTCAGGATTAGTTATAACAGCATGCATAGGTATTCCCATTAACCCAAAACACCAGATTTAACACAGTTGCCGAGCAAGCAGAACACATGCATATATGGAACAATAGTGGCCATTACAGGAGCATGCAGGTTTCATTGATGGCAACAGGCCACCAATATGGATGTATTTTAACATGGCACATGCATAGAAACAAATGTCAATATTTATAAACCATTAGGACATATGTCCCAACAAAAGTTGGAGTGTGCCCATACCAGTTGAGGATTGTCATTGGGTTATTTTGCACATATGGTAGGGGTGAGAGAGAGAGTTCAATTAACAACTAATATATCCTTGTAGTTTTCACAACATTCTTAGTCACTGCAGTGATCTTTCCCTTACATGTATTATTACACTACCCAATGGCCTTATATTGTACACTGGTATGTTTATAGATTATTATACATGTGACCTGTGTCTTACATACAGGCATGACAGGCTGCAGGTGTTAATGCAACATATTTTGAGAATTGCTGTCATACACTTTGAGTGAAGTGCTAAAATGACAGGTTTGTTTTCATATACATTCTCTGACTATGTACATGTTTGACTATCAGTTATATGTCATTGACAGCTGACTACATTTCTTGGATCATCACACTGAATTTCCAGGGGAACAGGGTACCAGGTTGGTGATATGGGCCATTTATCTGGATATGCTGGACAGATTGGAACAGTTGGTGGGTATGAATATGCAAACAACTTTCAATTCGAACATTCTAGCAAATTCTGTACAGTTGGGTGTAATTATGCATACAGCTTTCTATCTGAACATTGTAACAAAGTCTGTACAGTTGTGAGGTATGATTATGCATACAACTTAGTAGCACTCCCAGGATTCAAACCCCTGCTGTGTGTGACAAAAAAGTACACTGTGCTAACAGGGAATTGATGTAAAGCTTTTGACTGTTTTCTATCTAAGTCTCCCTAACTTGTACAATATGACTGAACTCTTGGTACTTCCACTATTGTTATGCAGGACTTCATACACATTTTATCTGCATACCATGGTGTGGGTGACACTGCTTAAGATACAACAGTACTATTTATAGTATGGAATGGATCACCAACATATGAGAGAAGAGTAAACAGAAGCACTCCAGGGGTTATACCTTCATTCACAGACTATAACACATTTATTTCTACTGGTACAACACTTTCTAAGGCTCTTATAATTATTTGTTGACAGTACATGCAGACTGATTACTAACCTGCCTCGCAACGCAGCCTTTGCAGCCTAGCATCATGGGCTTGCTGGTTTGCAGCCCACTCATCTGCAGCTGTCAGAGAAATGCAGTGATATTTAGCCATACCTATCCATAGTATACACAAGCTAGGCAATTATTTACTACTTAGTAGAATGAGTACTTACTTAGTACTGGGGCACTTGGCATCTGCCAAGACTCCGGGATCCACTGTTCCAGTACATCCCCCCTTGGCCGCTTCAGGTCAACATGGTGGTGCCTGACCTGCTCACCAGTCCAGGTATACCTGTGGCACCGGTGAGGTCATGGGTGAGACTGTCCCAGGCCTCCGTTTTATACTGTGAGCCCTGGTACTGGTCCTGCAGTAGTCTCTGCTCATGGTGTTTTACCAGGAGCCATACCATGATTTTTGACTCCTGGATGCCACAGCGCTGTGCTCTAAATCGAGTGCCTTCACCCACACCAGCCATTCTGCCTGCAGTAGGAAGCTGCAACCAGTTATGAGAAGTATTCCCACACGTGGGGTTTAAATAAGGCCAGTTTCTCGCACTTTGCCATGATTGACCAGGTTTGAAAAGGCTAAGCTATGGGCACAACTGTTTACATAAGGTTGGCACTGCTTAAAGAGGTGTACCACTAGGCAGATTGAATTGGCTCCCCTACACATTGCTTACACTTACTAACTTGAACTGTGCTGTGGTTAGCATTGCTAAATAGTTAATTAGCACTATATTTGCCATTTGGTAATGATTTATTCTTTAATACAGGCTATATTTGTGTCTGGTATTCGTGATTCTTGTGTACATACACTGTGTGGAGACCTGGGGACTTCTACACTTTATTACAATAACACCTCAAATCTATGCTTACTGCAGTACTCGAGTTCACATATTTATGTTATGTAGCAGGTTATACCACTTTACACTGTACATAGATTCAGTTCACATGTTTGGTTTGATTTTCCTGTGGTGAGGATTAGTTTGCTGATACCTCATTCATATCGATTTCTATATGGCTTAGTGGTTAACTGCTGTGACTGTAGTGTAAGGGGTCCTTAGTTTGTGCCTTGCAGAGGCAGTTTATTTTGTTGCTGGGCAGAACATGAGCCGTTGGATACAGAGTAATTACGGCACTTTAAAGCAGTTATAAGTGGGTTTGCGCCAGTTTGCATGACGGTAAGCACTGCTAACCTCTGGTTACAGTTTCTTACACTCAGCTTCTACTTCGCTTATTCTGTGTAGGCAATGCTTACCCCCATGCAAATGCACTTAAATACGCTTACTACTACTTATTTGTGCTTAAACCTGCTTACTAGTGCCTTATTCATTATGACACTGACACTTCACATGTGCATTTAATGCAGTACTCCAGTTCACATTTAAATGTTATTATATAGGTTATATGGCAAAACATTTTAAAAATATGCTCATATACAGATTTCACATGGAAAATGATATGTGCTGCAGTGGGACTTGAACCAGTAATGCCTGTTCGTTAGACAGATGCTCTAACCACTACACTATTGCTGTGCTGCTTCACTTGCATATATATTCCTTGTTATCCTCTTCAGCCTTTTCAGCTGCTTTAACCGTAGCTGTACTTGGGGTTTTAAAAAAAATAAATAAAAGGGTTTCTTATTTTTATTTAAGTGTACTGTTGCTGTTGAACACATGGGGACTGTTGGTGGGGATATGCGCACACCTATGAGTGGTCTCACTCATTTATTTACAGTTTCTTCTGTTCTACTTTTCAGGAACGTGTTTATTCATAGAGCTCTCCTTTCAGACACGCCCCCTGCACTCGCCCACACTCCATGTAGGATTTTGAGCTCAGGCAGTGCACCTGCATTAATATGCATGGCACGCTGCCATCCTTCTTTTAAACTGCCACTTTTGTGCAGGACTAGATTAGTCCTGCACAGCAAATTAGTAAATCCAGGGGATATATAAATGATACTTGCCATAAAAAGACAATTGTATAAAGTATAACAGTATGACTGTTTCATGAATTACTACAAAATAACCTGGGCAATACACATTCATCTCTTCCTACTCTAACCTGTCACAGACTAGCAACTGTTAAATTGGGCATATCCAGAATGAGCTATTTTCATCCACATAAGACTTTACTTGTATTTCAGAAAATACAGAAAGGTGAAGTCAGTAAATGTTCACTTGTGCTTTCAATTCAGATAACCTTTTCCTGACATTTCATAGAGTAACATGGACATATTAGGTACCATGCTGATTAATCTAATGCAACTTCATGGAAGATTTTCTAATTGCTTTCTGTTTCAGCTCATGTTTAGCATGGAGGATATCACCACTTTTCTACTAAAGGTAATGTATCTGCTGATCTGAACACAGGACTGTACAAGTACCATTCTTATGACCAGTCTGTTCATTTGTTACATTTTTTTTATGATTGCATAGGGATTACCTGGGACCAGAGACACAGACAATGAGCCATCTTATTGTTGGTAAATGTTTTGGAGTCCAGTACCCTACTTTATCACTCAAACAGGGTGAGATAAACTATAAGCAAATGGTGAAAAATTGCAAGGAATTGTCTGGTTTTAGTAAGCTAAATGAAAGCCATAGAGAGGGAGAGAGATAAAGTAATATGCATAAAATATCCCTATCTAGCCATTGTTGTGGGAGTACAATACGACAAGTAAGGTGAAGTCAGAGATTAATGAAATGCAGACATACTGAGCCATATATACATTAAGTTATCATCTGAGCACTAAACAGTATTGCCTGTTTTAAAAAGATAACCACTGATGATCAGCTCACTCTCAGAGACAAGGTGCCTGAAACCAACAAGTTTGAGTCTATGTTTATCGGTCAAATGGAATGCTCACCGAACCGCCGTTCATCATACATAGACCGGCAAAACTTCTGTGCATTGAAAGGCCAAATGATCATAAGAAATTTCCATGAATGATTATAGCTGGCCAACATATAGGACATGGAACATACTATGTACTTATTGGCAATGTAGGCAAAAGGAAACCTACTCTTTCTCCACTGAAGTGTGATGTCAGAATTTGCATATATCATTAGCAGGGGTGGTGCAGCCCCCCACAACAGGAAGATTTGTTAAATATTGGACCATCCTTATGTGGGGGGCTGTGCCCCCCACACTCCCTGCTAATGATATATATCAGCTCCAGGATCGCACTATAGTGAGGGAATGGCAGATTCCTTATGCATACATTAGCAATAAGTACGTACTATTTTTCATATCTTTTATGTTAACCAACTATGATCTTTCATGGAAATTACTTACAATCATTTGGCCATTTGATGCACATAAGGTTTGCTGCTCTCTGTACAGTGAACAGCCTTCAGTGAACATTCCAATCAACCTAAACATAGACCCAACAAGTCTAAATGATTTCAGCAGGAAAATGCCATTTTTACAAAGCGCACTGTTCCATCACCAACATTTCCTCCTATGGTGGTACATGTTTTGATCTCCTTTAAGCTATATTACTCTAATGCCTTTTAAATTAAACTTTAAGACTTAAAACAACTGTTACAAAATTCCACAGTCCAGCCACTTACTGTGGCATAATCATTATATTATGCCATTTCTGTGAAACTTGCACTGGTTGCCACTCCAGTCATGGATTGCTTTCAAGGTTCTTATCTATTTTTATCTTGATACACATGACTTTCTCCCTTACCCTAAGGATCTCCTTATTTGAAATTACTGTGCTTTACCACCCTCGAGTTGTTGAAGATCCCAAAGACCTGCCATGATTTATCAAATGAGTGTTCCTTTGCTTACCAGGAGCCAAAGATTGGGAACCTCTTTTTTTCACACTGCATTTTAGTCCCTGATTCAGTGACCTTCAGGACATCCCTTTCTGAACTCACTCAAGTAGCCCATTTGATGCAATAGGAGGTGAGAGCCATATGTCCCATTCATTCCTAGCAAGATCAATATCCAATCAGTAGAGAGTGGAGACATCACTTATCTGTGGCTAGGGAAATTTGTACTTTAAGATCCTAACTTCACCACACAAGTCTAGTGTTGCCTAGAAAGTGTCACTTGTGTCCTTAAGCAACATAACACTTCAGCTCAACATAGCCCTGGCCTCCTTCATGCCTGCAGTTCCCTGGGATCTCCAGGCTCAGCTGGGATTCTACAATGAGATTAAGTGCCAAAACATGTACCACAACTCCCTCCCCTGAAGAAAGACAACACAGCACAACTACTTCACTCTCCCCTACCCAAGCTCTGTCAAGTGCCTGAGTCTGTATTCAAACTTGGATCACCACTGTCACATTCAATGCTTCATCCCTGTTCAGCACCACAGTTGGCTATTTTGGGCATTGTTACTTTGGAAGTTGGGGCTATACTTACTGGTTTTACTAGACTGATTCAAATATATATTTTTGACCAGGCATATGGGGATTAATTTGATCTAGCATTTTAACTTTGTCTTTCATGTTTTATTTGTTTTTATTACTTTATTATTTGCTTATTAATATTTTAATGGTCCTTTACCAATAGACATTTTAACAAATCTGAATTTAAATTTGAAAGTTTTAACTGTTCATCCAATAGGTTCAACAGTTTCTGGTTTTAATACATTGTTGAAGCAGATTTAAGAGGGAATATCTCAAGTATGGCTCCCTCCTATACTAGTTGCAGTAAATGTTCATCCTTCTACTTCTGGCTAAATACACAATGAGTGGGGGAGGGAAATCAGTGTTGCATCCAGCTGCAGCAAATTTAACAAGAAACAGGGCAAGAAGCAGGACCTTATTCTGACATTCTAATTAAGGGAAAAGAAAGCAAAGGTGATAGAATGGAAGGGCTGGAATAGGTGAAGGAGAGATGAAGCAAAGCAAGTAAAGATAATAACTATCTGCAACCCACAGAAGAGTAAGCATAATGTAAGTCGGGTACAGGAAGGCAGCGTACATGGTGTGGAGTTACGGTAGTAAGTGTTCAAGTCTCAAACCACTTGCCTCAATTGTAAAAAAATGATTTTATATTAGATGGTTGAGAAAAGGAACAAATAATGGTAAAAATATTAACACACGTTGAGTAAAATACATATCATCGCTTCATCTTCTTGATCAACAGCAGAACTGCATTATTTTATTTTTTATTAATTAGCTAGGTGAACTGGTTCATGGAACTATTTTCATTTTTGCCATCCCATCCTGAGCCCAAAAACAATGCAATGATAACATGTAAGAATGTAAAACAAATCAGAGGAAAAAATAAATTATATCTTATAAATTTTGAAATTTAACATAAAAATAAGAGCAAACATACAAGTAAAACATATAAAGCTTATGCATTATATACACAAAAGGAAGAATACATAAACAAACTAAAATTTATATAAAAAGTAAGAATGTAAACCAGATATAAGAATTAATACATACAGCAATAAAATAATTGAAAGAGAGTATAAAAAGGAATGTAAATGATAATTTATGAAAAGTGAAAAAGGAGGCATGGGTATTTGGGGAGAGTGACAGTAGAACAAAATTAAAGAAAGAGAGGAGAGGAGAGAAACTCTGAGGTTTTAAGGCTAGAACCAAGGGAGACCTCAACAAGATGGGAATGGAGTACTTTTCTAAAGTTGCCAAGACTTGGAGAACACCTTGCCCAGGGGGAAGAGAGTTCCAAACAACAGGGTATTATTAGGGACAGCATTTGAATGCAAGAGTGGATGTAGTTATGTCTGTTTACAGTAAGAAGACCAAAATGTTGGGGAATAGAAGCAAGTGAATGAGGGGAGTGTGATAGCTGTCAGTGGGTCACAAACTCAGGTTAAGTAATTTGTATAGTAACCACAAAGCAAAAATCGGTCTGACCAACATGGCTAAAAGCATATACTCTTTAATAACAGATAAAACAAATAAAATATGCAAAAACAAAGTATAAACACAATCTCCATGTTTATACTTTCTTTTTATGTATTTTATTTGTTTTATGTGTTATCAAGGAGCATATGCTTTTAGCCGTGTTGGTCGGACTGATTTTTGCTTTGTGCATATCTTTTGTTAAGGATTGACTTGTAGCCGCAGGCTGTATATTCTTGTTTAATTTGTAAAGTAATATGGAATATAGGAAAATGGCTTGTTTCAATAAGTTACAGACAGTTGCATTTTTTTAATTGCAATGTTGCATTCTACCATCCGATACCAAAATAAAGCAACATATATTGTTAAGTGCTTATTCAAAGGTTCCAGTGTTTTCTAAACATCATAAAGCAGAGAAAAGCAGTGTGCGATCCTGCTCTTGAAAAAAGTTTAACTTTGGATATAGCTTGACAAAAGTATAGGATAAGAAGTCTGGTCATTTTATATGCAGTTTTAAGCTGAAAGAGGATCTTTGTTTTATATCGTGCAGTCAATATGAGAGTGCAGGGCAAGGGAGGGCTCAGGGATGACTCTGAGGTATTTGTAGAAGGAGATTTGTAAGATAAGGGTGACAGATCTTTATTCTATAAAAGGGAAGAGTGTGTGAGCCTCTCAATAGTACCAAAGAGCATGGGGTTTATTTATTTATTTATTTTTGAAGACTCAATAATATTTTACTATCAAGCAGCCCATTAAATGGTTTATTAAAGTTAGTCCAAAGGCCTTTTTGAATCTGAATACTATCTCTATTCAGCTGCAGCTGTAGTGTAGGGGTAAAAGGGTGCAAATATGATTAGACACTATGAAGAGGAGAGGGAATTAACAGTCAAGATTGTTAATAGCAGTCAACAAGTGTAGAATACTATCTGCATGCAGGAAGGTAGTACATTCTATAAAATGTAAATAATGAAGGGAAGAACACCATTTAGAAATGATATAGTTTCTAATATATCAAAAGATGGCCGCCATTCTGTGAACACTGCACATCTACAGCTCTTCATTTATCCTGAGAAAATTTAACCCTGAAGCTTTACTACGAAGTATTTAACAACTTTTGGCTAATATAAAATCTATTACATCTAAGTATCGGATGAAAGGTGGAAGAACCTGGAGAAATTAAAGAGTTCAACAGGATTAGAACTGATTGAGTGACTGACTCTGAAGAGAGCGTCAAACAAAAGATCTGTCTCTTGAGTAAACTTGGTCTATTTACTATTAAATTACAATAAAGTGCAGTACTGATCTATAATGTCAAAAGAAGATAAAAGAATTGATATAACAACAACAAAAACCAAATTATCAGAACTTCAATCACCAGAAAAAGATTTAACTTCAAAAAGACAGAAAATTACAAAACAACAGGAACTTCTAAAATCAGGGAATAAAAATATACCGGAACAACTGGCGAACATGGAAGATATCAAAACTGCCTTGTTACCCATTCAAGAAGCTTTGAAAGAGCATTTCCTGTAATCAAATCCTCCAAAGAATGGACATAACTGAAGCTAGAATTTCTGTGAACGAAGACAAAATATAACTGCTTGCTAAAAAATCTGATACTCATGATCTGGATATCCAGTCTATGCAAGCTAAAATTGTAGATCTGGAGGCGAGATCCAGGAGGAATAATATAAATATCAGAGGGATACCGGAAAATATTCTTTACAATGACTTAATTCCATCCATTACACAAATATTTGCAACGCTGTTCAATGACTCTGTTATGGCTAAACAAATAATAATAGAGAGAGCCCATAGAGCTTTGAGGGAATCACAGGCTTCAAATATACCAAGACCAGTGTATGTTAAAATTCTTAATTACCAAAACGTAAATAAAATAATATTAACTGTAAAAAAGAATGGAGGATTTATTATGTGGAATAATAACAAAGTTTCTGTGGCCCAAGATTTGCCTCTGCAAATAAGACAAGCTAGACAAGCATTATCAGCATACTGCAAGTTTCTTATTGAAAAGCAAATTAAATTTCAAATGAAGTATCCCAATACACTTATTTTTACAGTCGATGGCTCCAATTATGCTGTTACTACAAAAAAAGAAGCTAAATCTACCTTTTTGAAGATTTTTAAGGCTTTCCCTGCTTCAAAAAGTTAACCTGGTCTTTGGATCTGACTGCCATAACACCAGAGCTTGGATTGTTTTTTTTTTTGATGCAACTCGAGGCTTCTTGGTTCTTTGTTCTAGGTTTTCAGGCCACCAGGCCTCTTCTTAATCAGATAAGTACCTGTTTTGCAATTCCTGATCGTTCGCAAAGCATTTCTGAGTCTTTATAGCTTTCACGAGCTTCATTTTCCCACAAAATAACAGGACATGCTTCTACAGCTGATGAGGGTATGATATTAAGGTGGCGCTTTCGGTAGTACACCCGTTTAAAGGTTCCCCCGTCGTGAAATCGAAGGCTTGTTTCTAGGCTTGGAAATCTGAGAAACGCTGTTTAAAGAAGAAGATTGTAAATTAGACTGGAATATTAACACTTGTTTATATTTCATATACATTGAAATAGTTAACTAAAGTTTTCATCTTTTCTATTCAGGTATGTAATTATTTAAGTTAATGATCTGGCTGTATAAAGGACTATACTAAACAGATTAGTTAACAGAAAATAATCCTTTTAATACGCTCATGACTAGTCAGACTAGTTGTCTAGTAATAATTACAGTTCTAAGGTTAATGAAAAGTTGATGAAAGATAGAGTGTGTCATGTAAAATTAAAATTATTATATAGGTGCTGATTCTTGTGTTAAGTGTAGGGACTACAAATATATTCACTCACAGTATTCATTAACTGTATGCACAAAAAGGTTATGATTTGATTTTAAAATTATTTTTACTTGCCTTTCTTAGTTAAGAGTAAAAGCAAAATATGTCGGGAGAATGTAAGTTTATTGAAAAGCAAGGTATATATTATTTTCTATAGAATTTAGTTAAATAAAGTAATGAGGAAGATAAAAAGCGGGACGTATTTGGAACCTGGAATATTACACTGTATGTTGCAGTTTTAAAATTAGTTGGTATAATGCAGTGTATTTTAACTGCTGTACACCAATAATGTAAGTAATCAGAAAGGGAAGGGGCTCTAGAGGGGCAGTACATAGTATGAAGTACTGCACTGTTGGTTATTCATTAATGTGAAAGATCGATCTACAAATATATTAAATTTCAATTCAGGCTCTCAACATCTGTAAAATACATTGTCTTTTTAGGTATACAATCCGATTTATTGAATTTTGGTATAGATATGGCTATATATAATTATTTACTATAACGTGAGTACTGACAAATATAATGGTTATACTAGTTAGTTGCTAAACTGTTATATAACTACAGTAAGTAATAGAAATAGCTCAATTTTTCACTTTAATTATTCTTATTTCTGGTCTCAGATAATCTAGATTGTACAATCAATGAAGGATCCTGGTATGATATCGAACTGGTTTTTATTCACTTTTCTCTGTTTTATTTCTCAAGTGGTACTTCACATTGTTGATTGTATACAAATTAATAATTGTATTTCATATTACTGGTTTGTGTCACATATTTGAATTCTTTAGGTTCAAATATTAACTTTTATAGTCTTTTAAGTAATGTTTCCTATATATTATACTAACTTGTTAGCTATTTTACTTTTGGAAGAATTTTAGTGAGTCACAGCAAATTATGAAAATTAGGTAGACATTTCAGATTAAATGGAGAGGAACATCAAAATTTTATATTTGTTGTTAAGATCTTTCTTTTTGATATAGTTAACGAAACAGATAAAACAAGAGATGTAGATGTTTGTAGTGTTTAATAGGGAATGATTAGGTTAGTCTTTGTAGATTTAAATGTAATTTTCATAGGTTTTTTGCATGATATAGATTTTACATATTTTAAGGTCAAGAACAGATATTTAGTAATCTTATTAAACAGTTCAATTTTTAACAATGTGAAATACCTATGTATGTCCTGGTCCAGGGGTATAGTGGGTAAGCACTGGTGTGGGACGGGATATCAAGAATGCTTTCAGGAAATGTATATTCTGCAAACATATTTGAATTTATCACATTTTGTCAAATGTAAAGTACACCTACATAAAGTAAAGATCTTAGTATGTGGGATATAGACTCATGGAATACTAAAGGGATCCAGAACTTGAAGAAGAGGAAATTACTTTTTCATTTATTTTTGCAGGCAAAGGCATGCTTTATTCTACTCCAAGAAACTCATTTGACCAATGATCAGTGGGCAAGTATTAAGAATAATAAATGGATTAGAGAGGTGGTAGCCTCGGAAGGTAAAACTAATAGTGCGGGAGTTGCGATAGTAATAAAAAAACAATACCAAGATAAAATTTTAGATTCTAAAACAGATAAAGAGGGAAGATGGTGCTACGTGATTCTTTCATCCACCCTTTATGATAAACCTATTTTACTTCTTAATATATACACACCATGTAATAATCAACAGTTTTTTATAGCATCACTGTATCCTATTTTAAATCAGTATATTAATTATTATATAATTATAGGAGGTGACTGGAATGCGTATCAAGATCCTAAATTGGATAAATCAAGTTCACATAGATTATTTAATAATCAAGCAGTAATAGCATTAAGTGAACTTAAAGTGGATTTTAAATTATACGATCCCTTTAAATATGCAAACGACCAGTTTAACACAAATAACTTTACATTTTATTCTACTTGTCATAAAATGTGGTCTAGAATAGATTTTTTCTTGATCTCAGAGATATTAATTAATTTAGATCCCTGTCTTTCTATACAAGCTCGATGTTTATCTGACCACTCTAAAATTACTTTAAGCTTCAATAAAGATCTTAGGAACAGCTTACCGCACAGGGGTTACAATTGGTCTCCAAATCCAAACTTATTAAATAAAGATGATATAATCCAGGAAATCCAAGCTATTTTAAATCTTAAAGTCAGGATAGTAGTAGTCAACAAAATAACACCCACCAACAAGCTTAAAACCACCAGGAGTCAGGAAACTATGCTGAAGCAGCGTAGATTTAATGATAAAAACAGCAAAGGTTAAGCGCTTTCCACAGTATAAAACTGTCTTCATCAGAACAAGCTATTTTAAATCTTCTATTAGTTAATGTCGCTAAACAGCAACATGCTCCTGATATTGAATGGGTGACAATCAAAGCACAAGTAAGGGGGATTTTTCTCCAAAAAGCTACATATTATAAAAAAATACAAACTAGAGATGTACAAAGACTGGAAACTAAAATTAAATCACTAGATCAGGATTTAATGAGGAATTATAACAAACAAACAGAAACAGAATTATTAAAGTGTCAAAAGGAACTTTTTTAATCCAAAATAGTAGACTGTTGTTCCATGAACATAAAATGTTGGTAAGGTATGCTAACCATATTCAAACGCCATCTAGGGCCTTAGCTCGAATCATTAACCAAACGAAAATACCTTTTCTTATTCCTGAAATACAGTTCGAAAATAAAGGATATACAAAATCCGAGGATATTATGAATATCTTTGAATTAATATATTCTCAAATTTATGGTGATCACCAGGAATTACTTACAAATAGGACTAATAATGATTTTTTACAAAATATTATTTTTCCAAAATTAGATGGTAACTCTCAGGTAGATTTAATGAAACCAATCTCCTCTGAGGAAATAACTGAGGTAATTAAAAATTCAAAATCTCGTAAAGCACCGGGACTGGATGGTATGACGGCTGAGTTCTATAAAACTTTTTGTGATACTCTTGGCAAAATACTTCCACATATATTTCATTATATAATTAACAACAAAATTAATGATCCTCATTTTAACGCATCCAGAACAATTCTCATACCTAAAGAAAACGCAGACCTTCATAATCCGGATAATTATAGGCCTATTTCACTTTTAAACATTGATATGAAAATTCTGACCTCTATCTTAGGTAATAGATTGAAGAAGGCAACAGATTCAATAATATCTAATGAACAAGCTGGTTTTATGAATGCCAGACAAACTACTGACAATACTTTAACACTTCATACTTTAATTTCTTATGCCAGTCAAGGAAATCCTAATGTCTATGCACTGATAATTGATGCCCAAAAAGCTTTTGATAGAGTTAATTTAAAATTTTTGTTTGATACTTTACCATATTTTGGTATACCTCAAGAATTTATTTCAACATTACAAATATTATAAAATAACCCTTATACAATTTTATATATCAATAAAATCTTCTCTAAAAGAATACAAATTAGAAACAGAACTCATCAGGGTTGTCCTTTATCGCCTATATTATTCAATTTATATCTAGAACCATTATTTTTACATATTAAACAAAACATATACCACAATGCCCCAATAATTTATGGTACTAAAATATCCATGGCATCTTTTGCTGATGATCTTAACATTTATTGTACGACACCAGTTTCAGATACCAAAAAAATTTTAAAAGCGGTGGATGATTTTGCAGAGATATCTAACTACAAAATAAACCTTAAAAAAAAACATTTTATTTCCTTTAAAAACGCCAAAACCCTTTTCACTTTTACCATTACTAGGACAAGTAAAATCTGTAGATAAAGTAAAATATTTGGGTATTGTTTTCTCTACAGATAATAGAGATTTCTATGGTAATAATGTTAAGAAGATTTGGGATCATATATTATCTGACTTAGGAAGATGGAAGAATCTAAAATTACCAATAATGGCAAAGGTTTCTATTATTAAAATGAATATACTGCCCGGAATATTATATATTTTTAGAGCTACTCAAGTTTTAATCCCTAAGAAATTCTTCAAACAAATTCATATGGTAGTGGCTAAATTTTTATGGGAACCTAAGAAAACTAAAATCTCATACAATAAACTGATGACTCCGAAAAATAAAGGAGGTCTAGATTTACCTAATTTTGAATTATATTATCTAATAATAAACTCTAATAGAATTTTAAAAATTGCGAATTATGAGACATCTAGTAATAAATGATCACCTAAATGGTTGGTTTTGAATTACAAACATGTTGTAAGTTTGAATATTAATCCTAAATCATTACCTTTTTTAAGTAAAGACACTTCGAAATCTTATACTCTAATGGAGCACATTAGACTATATATAGTAATGATACAAAATTTCTTTCAATCATTAAATCTCTTACAGCATATGATGACTTTTCAACCCTTTCAAAAGAATCCGAACTTGAAAATCAATAATCAATTAGCAGACCTTAAAAAATTTCCACTTATAGTGGATTTAACTTTACTTGATATGTACCCATATCTAAACTCTTCAACACATGATATATTAAAAGAGATGAACCTCCCTAAATCTTACCTTATCGTATTGAGACAGCTAAAGGATCTCTCCATAACCTACTTTAGAGACTTCAGAATTAATGAGGAAGATTTAACCAATTGTTCGAATTTATGGCAAACTCTTATACAGGATAAGAAATTTATAACGTCTACAAATGAACTGGTAAAAGACTTGAAATATCAAAGTCAAATACTCTTGTCAAAATGCTGGAAAGAGAAAATACCATTGTTAGGAGAAAATAAAATACTAAAAGCAATTAATTTAACAATAAAATCAATCTCTCTTCAAAAGTTATTATTTACCCAACTGATGATACTTAATAATGCTTACTACACACGACTCAGCCTGCATAAATTTAACTCTAAAAACTTGCCTATTTGTCCATATTGTAAAGATCAAACAGCTGACCTCTTGCACATGTTCTGGAGCTGTAAATGTATATATAAACTTTGGAACTCTTTAAAAATTCAACTACAAAAAATGGGTTATCAACAATCTACACTTTCTTGGGAATTTATGATTTTACATTTTCCTCCGAATAACTTGGAAAGATCCCAAATGATTATACTTATAAACATTTTCTTGTTAATGAAACTTTATATAGCCACAAATTGGTTGAATCCATCCCAAACTTCATGGGAAAACTTTAAAAGTTTAGCGATGAAACATATTTTAGCTCATAAATTATTAGTAAAGGATCATAGAAAAGGTATAAACAATCCGAAAATATGGGAGCAAATTTTCAACATTGGGTTGGCTTAGTATTCCCAAGTCAACTTAACCCCTGGACACACATACCTAATCTGAAGTTAGTATTAATAATCCATCATAATAATAGTAGATCTTTAAATACTCTTTGTTAGATGTCTTTTTTTTTTGCTTTGTTTAACTGATGGAAGCATTCATGTAAATAGTGTACATATTTTTTAGTATTGATGTTAGAAGTGTTATTTAGTTATTTTTTGTCCTTTTTTATTTTCTGTAATATTGTATGAACATTAGGTAAAATAATAAAGATTTATTATTGAAAAAAAAACGAAATGATATAGTTTCTGCTCGCAGTAAACATATGTCCATGTCCATAACTAGAATAGTGCAGAAAGTCACCAGCCACCTGTAATCATGCTGTTGTGAAATGTGCTATCGTGCGCAATATATATTATAGTCTAACAGTCACTGACAAATGCATTATTTACAATGACAGCCCACCTAAAAACACATGCAGAAATACAAATACTCTTTGTGGGGGGTGGTGCACAGTTGGGAGCCTACAGAACAGATTACCACTTAATGGTGCTTTTTGCAATGGGGCCCCATCAGATTCTGGCCAAATCATACAGTGTATCTCTACACAGGTATAAAACAGTATCATGAAAAGAACTATTTGTAAATGTGTCCAATATGCATTAACAATTGTATGATGAAGGGCAGCAACTTGTCAGATGCTGTTATATGCTTTTAATTACATGGTAATGCATCTATTTCTGCCAAGAATCAGAGAAGAAATATGCACGGCCCACACAGCAAATACTACAAGTTTTACCTAAGGTACATTTCTCAGGCTGGTGTTCATTGTTATTTGCGCAAATATGACAGAGGTGTTCCTGATGTTTCCAAATGAGTGTAGCAAAGGTGAGATTTATAGAGGTCATTTACAGTAATGCAAAATAGCTTAAGTATAAAGAAATGCAAATAAAAATATTTGTATTAAGGGGTGTGTGCTAATGAGGTGTATCCACATGGTATGCACATCTGCTGTTGAACGTGATGTTTCACCTTTGATATTTGAGTTGCACTCCAGAAACATGCCCCCAGCCATCCCTTCAGCAGTTTGTCTGAGTAGGTACTACACAAATGAATTATTTCCCACAACATCCTCTTCGATAGTTTGTCTAAGTTTACACAAGCATGAAAATGACACAAAATAAATTATTTTGCCCAGCAATCACTTCAGCAGTCTGACTATGTATGCACAAGAACTTCACTGACACCAAAATGAAACATTTCCCCTGTGATTCGTTCAGTAGATTCACCAAATATGCACAAGCAATAACTGGAAGCATTTTCCATACCGATCTCTTCAGCAGTATGTCCAAGTATGCACAAGCACCAAAATGAACCATTTCCCCAAGCAATCCTTTCAGCACTATGTCCAAATATGCACAAGCACCAAAGTGAGCCATTTCTCCAAGTGATCCCTTTAGTACTATGTCCAAGTATGCACAAGCATCTAAATAAAACAGTTTCCCAATCCATCTCTTCAGTAGTATGTCCAAGTATACACAAAGAAAATCTTGAAACATTTCCTCCAATGATTCCTTCATTAGTTTGACCAGATGAGCACAAGCATGAAAATGAAACATTTCCCCAAGCAATCTCTTCAGTAGTCTCACCAAGTATGGCCAAGCACCAAAATGAAAGTTTTCTCCAAGCAATCCATTTAGTATGTTTTCCAAGTATGCACAAGCACCAACATGAAATATTTCCTCAAACAATCCCTTCAGTAATTTCACCAAGTATGCACAAGTGCTATACTGAAACCAAAATGAAACATTTCCCTCAAAGACCCCTTCAGAAGTATGCCCATGTATCCACAAGTACTTCACTGACTCAAAAATTAAAAGTTTCTCCCAACAACCCCTTAAGTAGTTTGTCTATGTATGCACAAGCACTTCACTGACTCCAAAATGAAATGTTTCCATCAGTATCCTCTTCTGTAATATGCCCAAGCATGCAGAGGCACTTCACTAACTCCAAAATTAAACATTTCTCCCAGTGACTCTTTCAGTAGTTTGTCCATGTATGCACAAGCACTAAAATACAATTAAAAAATTGCTTTAAGTAAAGTGAAGAATATTCCTCCTTTCAGAATGTATAGCAGTACATACTCCTTTTTGCCTTTCCCTCACGACTCCATATTCTCATGATCCTCATGGTAAATTGCTGCTTACTGGAGTAAACTTAAGGACATTTATACATTTAGTATGCAAATGAGCTCATTTTAGATTCATCTCTACAAATTCTACTGCTATGCAAACATACAATACCCATATCCGCATATTAGCTGTCCCCCTATCTCTTATGCCTTAAGCAGACTAGGCTTTTGCAACAGTGAGGAGTGTTTAACAAAATGCCTCCACATTTCTGAAGTCATCCTGAAAGACTGTGATTTGCACGACCAGGTAGTGCTGCTCTCATAGCCGGCCTTAGGCATAGGCCAACTAGGCGGTCGCATAGGGCGCCAATCTAGCAAGGGTGCTTTTCCAGTATTTATTTGGTGTAGGTTGACCAGGATGGGAGGCACCGGTTAGTGTGGTGGGGGGCACCATAGAGCCCTTTTGCCTAGGGCACGAGTTGACCTAAGACCATTCCTGCTCTTCTCAGATTACTGCTATTAAAATGTGAGGCCCTGGACCTATGAATACTGACCTCAGTCTTAGCACCATCTAGCACACATGGCAACTTCACATACAAATGCTTTGTTTTTTGAATCCTTGCTAAGATATTTGTATAAATTACTGATCGTGTAAGGTAACAGCTCTTTCCAAGCATGGTTAAGGGATTACTTTGTCCACTGTGAAGTATGTCACTTTCCATTGTGCAAGAACCTGGGTTCCTGAAGTGTTAATTGTAAGTGCATTATAACAATTGTGATATCATTATGCTGTTTGACTTTGTTAAACAGGACTTGAACCTTGACTAAACATTTACAAAACATGCTACCTTTGTTCTTCTAAAATAATGTGAAGTGGTGATTGTAAAAATTTGCCTTATTTGTATTAAACATACTAATCCTAAATAATGACAAAATAAATACATATTTCCTAGTTTGGAATACAGATGTTTCACAAATGAGGCTGCTGTATAATGTCATGACAAATCTATAATGCACAAATTTGAATAAGGTAATTAACTCTACCGTGTTGCTCATCTGCTGCTATAAAAGGGTACTTGTGCTTTTTGGGCCCAGCAGGTACAATTACTAGGAATAGTTTTTGAAAAAGACATCCTGGAAATGCCTTCAGTAAACAGGGGAGTGATGTTATGAACAATTCTTCAAAATGTTCTGGCTCTCTGCCTATGTATGTATGATTCTTATTCATACGTACTAACAGTGCATCAAGTAAGGTCCACAAAGTATTACACATGCACAGCTTTCTCAGTAATGAAGTGGAGAGATACAATTTGTAGCAAAAGCAAATATGATCTGAGAAAGAGTTTTCATTGCAGAATGGTCAGGGGACATGATTAGGACCAAACAGATCCCTATCAGATTATCAAGTTTTCAAAAACTCAAAATTCATGTGGTCGGGACCATATGAGCGTGTTTCAGAAAACTCAAACATCAAAAAAAAAAAAAAAAAAAAAAACTTTTTTTATGTTTTTGTAGGGGGGTAGCCCTCTGCCCCCATATGCCCCCTCCAAATTATATATACCAACTCCAAGATCACACTACAGTGAGGAAAGGGTAAATTTCCAGATCTGCACTGTACAGCAATCTCCTTTCAAAAGCTACGAGTTTTCAAAAACTCGATAATACAGTCCCGACCATATGAATTTCGAGTTTCTGAAAACTCAATAAGAATCTGACCACACATCTCAAAACAAGTTACTATGCATCTTTTTCAGGGCAGCAATTGCATTCAGCCTAAGTGGAGACCAAGGAATGCACAGCCAGTTGACCATACAAGTAAGTGGCGAGGTAAGTAAAGAGCCAAGAGGCTTTAGCTGTCAGCTCACTGTCTAGGTATGCATGCACCTTACTATTCAGCTAATTGCCCAAGTAAATATCATGCCTTGGCAGTCAGGTTACAGTATGCATAAGAGTACTGATATTATAATGACAGCAGTACATGTTCAGTCTAAAATCAACAGATTATATACCAGGGTGCATGAACCATTGTGAAGGGTTCTGTGTGTATGCCTGAAAATTTCAAACCAGAATAAAAAAAAAATTCTGCTACCATCCTCTCACCTGTCATAATGAGATTCATAACAATTTGAAGAGGCAAGCAATACCTTTAAGCCAAACAAGAAGGAGAAATTCCCTGAAGAGAAAATAAAAGTAAAATGGAGTAATTATCTCTCATAGTAAATCTTCTTATGTGAAGTCAATCACATTCCATCCTGTGCAGCACTTCAATCATTTATCACCAAAATAAAAACTGACAGCAAGACTTTTGATATTGTACCTGGTATGTTGCCAACTCCACAGTGTTGAATTAATAAATTACTAAATAAAAGAAGAATTTCTAAATCTGAAAAAGAAATTTACAGCATAGCATGTTTGGTTACCATTTCCTGTCCTAAGCAGGCTTTATATATATATATATATATATATATATATATATATATATATATATATATATATATATATATATAGACAGTGTGAGCTATAATTAACCTAATTATTCTTCTCACAACTGTTGTCATTACCACATATTCATATGAAGTTATTCCCAAATCAATACAAATCTGAATCTTCTATATATTCCTATGTGACAAAATATTTTTTAAGTAATGAACCGTGACCCAGTATTCCTGGCCTGAGATGACCACATGACTAGATACACAGCAAAGCTGTCATAAAAACCAATAAAATTAATGCTGGTGTGATGGTCTGTCATAATATAGATCATGACTAGGAAACAGGAAACATTACCAAGTTGCTTTATCCTGTAGCATCACAGTTTTTCTTTTCAGAAGATGCGGATTAGGAGCACATGCCATGACAAGAAAGCAACTGATAAGTGTTCAATTTATATGTTTGTCTATCTTTGTGCATTTGTGCATGAGTGTGTGTGCGTGTGTTTTAGGGGGTGTTTGAAAGAAAATCCACTCATATCCTCATGAAAGTGGCTTACAGTCTGCCCCCTTTACATATTATAAATGTCTAGGAGGACAGTGGAGAAAGAAAAAAATACTCCTGTAGCAGTCTCACAGGAAAATACTGCATTTTTCTACTTTCAGACTTGGCTGTGATCACAAGTTCTTCACCTCTAGTTTATACTGCCCCAAAGAACACCACTTTGAATTCTCAAAATTCAAACAGTCTATCAGTTAAAGCAGATACTGCATAGTTGTTGGTTGTGATACATCATACTACAGCTCTGCAAGTATTTGCTAAAAGGATTAACAGATGTTATCTGTTTGTCAGACATTTTTACAGATTAGCTTTGATAAATAAAATATTCAAAGGAATGGGTCAGTTACTTACTCTGATCCACCTCTGTGCCACTCCCATAGACTTAAGTGTAAATTCAACATTTATGCGCTCTCAGTCACTGGCTGTTTGTAAAGATAAGCAAAGGAGAAGTTCCTCATCTAGGTAAAGAAATGCATGTACTCTACTTTTTTTAATTCATACAGTACTAGATTTATAAGTTATATTTAGGCTTTGTAAAATGCTGTATATAAAAGAAAACTGCACTGGAAAATTGCATGTATAAGATGTATGAAAGTGAGATTTGTATTTGCTCCTTGATGTAAAGAAGAAAAAGCTATGGTGGAAAGCTGTGATCATATTATGCAGTATTTATGACTTGTCATCCTTTTGTCTAAGAAAAAGATTATATTTACTCACTTTTAAAATCTTATAGCTGGTATTTATTTATATATCATTTATTAATTGAAGATAGGGTATTATTTAGCACTGTATGTTGCCAAGATAGTGTTGTCTGCCTCTAACTGGAGAGATTGCTTTGCACATTATTGCCTTGTGTTAATTATGATTTTGTTTGTAAACCAAGAGTGATTACCTAGTGAGTTTATAGCCCAATAATTAAAGTTTTGGCAGTACTACATTGTCAGGACAAAAGCTGTGCGGAATAACAAAATTCTACCAGTCTTTCTTGGGAACTGTGTGTGTGTGTGTGTGTGTGTGTGTGTGTGTGTGTGTGTGTGTGTGTGTGTGTGTGTGTGTGTGTGTGTGTGTGTGTGTGTGTGTGTGTGTGTGTGTGTGTGTATGTACAAATAACTTTTTTATAAGGCAGTTACCAAGAGTATGGGTGCACAGGAAGACATTCTGCTTCACAGAAAGAATGGCACTTAAAGGGCCTGGGGTACTATGCCAAGCACTCGATTCTTTAATTTATCAGTGTGCAGTCCTATTCAAGTTGTGGATGTTGGAATCCTATACCCAGGGCAGCATTTCATATTTCTTGTATACTCTTGAAGCCAAGTTGTATTTGAAGCAACTTTTAATGAATCAGATTTGTGTGCACCTTTTAATATATTAGGCACTAGTAGTGTGACTCAAGAAACCATCCCTCTGGTTGGCATCAGACCTATTTGTGGCACTAGAGTGAATCCCAGGAGCATAACCCTATCCCTTATATATTTCACAGGACCTTTGTTGTAAGATTTAAAACCCCTTCAGTGCTGCCATGGTCACCATATTTGTTGGCAGTGGTGGGATTTAATCCCTATCAGTGCCAGACTGGATGATGTACTTGATTGCAGATGGGAGGATATTCAAGGGTAGGATGAGCCCTTGCACTGAGTCTAATGATTGCTGTAAAGAGAAAGGAGCCCTGAAAGAGGCTAGAGGGAGAAGTAATACAGGAGTTAATAGTACCTTGGTCTTACTGGCAGGCACATCTGGCCATAGTCCACAATATTTTTTGCTGAAGATATAGTAATAAAATGTATTAAGAAACAGCTTATGCATATTTTTATCTGTCAGTATTATAAATTATGTCACAGATAGAGCAAGACCTGTAAGCAGTGAAAAAAGGTTGGCAAGGAAACTTGACCAAGTGCAGCTATGGACATTGTGGGACCTCATAATACCTCAAGCTTTATAGGTAAGATATATATTAATGTGGTGATGGATTATGCAGCCAGATCTCAAGATTCATCTCCCATTGAAGCAGAGGATATGGCAAATTCTCTGAAAGACAATTCAGTGGGGTAGGTTTTCCTAGTAAAATACTGACATCCACTGGCCTGTTTTGTAAAAGCACTAAAGGGTAAATCATTTAAAGACAAAACCTCTACCATCCACAAGTCAGTGCTTTGATGGAGAGGTTAAATTCTAAACTGAAGACTGCATTGACAGCATTTGTGGACCAGTTCAAGAGGTAGTGAGCTAAGCACCTGCTTCATATCCTCTTTGAAATCAGGGAAGTGCCCCCGTAGTCTACAGGTTTTTCATCACTGAACTGCTGTATGACTAGAGTTAGACAGGACCCATGGATTTTATTCATGATGAGTGTAAGGATTAGTGTAATTCCCATAAGGAGTCTGTTGCAAAGTATGTGCTAAACTTTAGGACTATGAGGACAGCTCATGGGTTTGTATTTTATGAATCATTTTATGAACTAGATTTGTGTGCAGTTTTTAACCTCTTAAGTAATAGTGTTGTGACTTGACATAACATTCCTTTGATGGCCATCACATCTACTGGGAGCAGTCGAGGGGATCCAAGGGCCATAGCCCATGCTCAGCATATATCAAGCATGGCCCCTGGTTGAAAGCATGGCTGATGGTTGACAGTGGTGGGATTCAAACTCCCTCCATTTCCAGCATAGTCACCCTATTTGGTGGCAGTGGTGGAAATGAAATTTCATTTGTGTCAGACTGGGCACCACATTGTCATTCTTGGATCAGAACTGTCTGCATATTATTTAGATGATGTCAATAAACTGCACCACCCGCATCTCATGGTCAGTTACTATTCATGCAAAAAGGCCAATGATCACGTCAGAAATTGATGCAGTCTGTACATGCAACCAACAAGGTCTTAAAGTGACATAACACCTAAACAAAGATAAAGCATAAAATACAATCAATCCAATATTTCTGCTGTATCTTTAAGTGTTATGTCACTTTAAGACCTTATTAAAAGGTTTTGATATACCATATATGAACATTTCTTCCATGAATTTTAATTAGTTCTGATGAAGTCCATTAGAATATGAAGGATGAAAGTGCTTAACTTTGTTTTATTAACTTGGTTTTATTTTTATGTGTTCTGGCTCCATTGTGTCACTTTGTGCACTTGTTGGTTACAACTTGTGGTTTGTACAGAACTGCCTGCCTTTTTGGTTAGCAGTCTGTACATGTCTCTGTGGTATGGACTGGACGGGGAGATGCAGAATGGATGCATTGCAAGAGTAGGACAACTACAATGTTAAATAAATAGGTTCATAGGTTCATAGGTTCATAGGTTGGTACTAGGCTATCAGCCCTAGGGCCTATACAAGCCTAGCCATAACAATTCCCTGGCTATTTCTTCCCACACTATTTACTTCCCTGGACCCCTGTCTAGCAGGGTGACTGACATGATCCCCGGGGTGAATTTCCTTTCTCCCATCCAATCATCAAGGTTCCTTTTGAAGAGGACCAAAGAGGCACTCTGCTTGACATGTATGGTCAATCTATTCCAGAGTCTGGAGAGTCTCTGGGTCAGGAACCTATCCCTCCAGCATGTTTTGTTTATTGTGATGACAACGTTTAGATCCCTGGAGCGTGTGGCTCTGAGGAATTGGGATTTCTTTAAGTGTAGCATGTCCAACAGCTCTGGGTTTGACATGGCCTTGTATATTAAGCAAAGATCGCCTCTGAGTAGACGATATGCAACAGAGTATAGCTGGATTTTTTTAAGGCGGTCAGCGTAGGGCATCTGCTTTAGGCCTGTGATTCTTTTAGTGAGGTATTTCTGTGGCCTTTCCAGTTGTTGCAGATGTCTTGAGAGGTACATACCAAATGGGGCATTGTATTCTATAATGGGTCTAATGAGGGATGAGTACAGTGGGACAATGACCTCCTTTTTTCTGGATGAAAAGCCCTTAGTGATGAGGTGTGCCACATAGAAGGATTTCCTGACTGTTGTGGCGATGTGGTTATCGAAGGTGAGACCACTGTCCACCTGTGTCCCTAAGTCTCTTATCAAACTTTCGGTGTTTAGTGTACTGCCACCTATATGGTAATTCATGGATACATGTTTTTTCCCAAAGGGGATAACTATACATTTCTTGGCATTGAGCTTAAGCCCATGGCTCTGGCACCAAATGTATATGATTAACATTGTATCAACACTGTATAAACCACAGAATGTACTTTGACCTTGCCAAGACATTCAGTACCATACCACATGCAAATATAGTAAACAAACTGATGGATTTCCAAACTGACCCAAATGTGGTTAGGTGAATAACCAACTGACTTAGGGATATGACTCATACTGTGAGACTGGGTGAACTATCCTAAAGAAGCATGATGGTGACCAGTAGAATTCCACAGGTATCTGTTCTTGGACATCTACTGTTCTGTATTTACGTCTTGGATCTCCACTTAACACATGATGTCTGTTTAACAGTTTTCAGATGTTGCAAGCTAGGATGTTTCATCAACTCCCACTCTGACATACATGCACTCCAACAGGAGCTTGCACTTATCAATAATTTGTGTACTAGAAATGGGCTCAAAGTAAAAGAGTGCAAAATTATAGTATTTGGTAAGTACCCTATAGCTCCTGCTTATAACATAAATAACACATCTGTTCAAAATAAAAATGTCATTAGAGATCCTGGTATTTGGCTGGACAGCTCCCTTATGTTTTACCACCATGTTGCAACAGTCATTAGGAAATCCTTTTATCTTCCTCTGCTCATTGCTAAAGGAACTTCTTGCAGATCAGATGAATTTCTCACCTGTTTGTAATCTGCACTAATTAGAGCCATCACTGATTACAACACCACTTTGGGATATACTTACTATGCATATCAAACAAGTAAGAAATATACCATAAGTTTATATCTAAAAAGATCATGGGCTTAAAAGACTTGAACTACCAAGTAAGGTAGGTGGCTATATACTTCTCAGGGGTGATTTCTGCCTTGCTTATATGTTTATTTCAAGAACTTTAAAACTTCAATAAATCAAACAGTCCATTTAAAACTCAAAACAGTGATATAAATCTATTCCAACAAATAAATAAGACAAGGAGGTAGGACAGAATCATCTCACAGCACCTACCCCTTCTCTGGAACAAACTCCCTTGCAGGTTAAGTAGTGAGCATTCATAACTTCACTCATTGACTGGTTTGGGTGTCCTTGAGAAGTGATGCAGAATCTAATAGCTCAATTCTCTTGTAATTTCTATGGACCTATCATACTATGATAAAGGCAGGAAATTTAATGGAAACACATGGGATATGATTACTATGCGAGATATGTGGGCCAGCAACTCTTCGGCATGTCTGCACATTCTGTATTTTACATGACTGGGCAGGTAGTTGCCAAGCAGTGATAAGTGAGATTTTTTTTCCATTCTGCCCCTCAGAATATGATTCAGTGAATTATTGTCTGACAAAAGGAGGTACTACCAGCCATGCCAGGAGACGTAGGGCAGTGGATGTGGAACATATGCTAGCACAGCTAGCTATAGTTTGGTAAAGAATTGCATGTCATTTGTGTATCAAACTGATATGTACAGATGCTTGTGTTTAAAAATGTATTTGTAAAGTTGCTTATGTTAAAATGTATCAACAGTGTACACTGTTGGAAAGAAATGTACATGTATTATTTTAACTGACTTAAACGTGTATGTTTTGACAGAGGATACTGGAAGAAAAAGGGTTAATCTCAACTTTCAAAAATAGTCAGAAAATTAAACCACTGGGCCTAGGCCATAAAGATGTTACCTCACACTTTTGGATGAAGCCAGAGATGCAATATCTGTCAGAAATATGGTTTATTAGCTCCTGTAAGAAGAAGGGGAGTGTTTATGGTTTTATGAGTTCCACCAGCTGCACCAGATCTGAGCAATGCTCCTGTGTTTTATTGACATGAAGGTGCTAAAATTCTGGTAGCTTTGGTAATATCATGGGAACCAGAAGTCAGATGACCAGATATATGTGATGTCATTATGTACAGAAATAATGTTTTAATATTAGAGGAAAATGAAGTCGCAGGAGCAGTCTGTTCTTGGAATCTGACAAAGGAGAAAGACCACTCACCCACTTCATCTTGGCTTGCGCTAGGGATAGTGATTCTCTAAATCAGTTAGGGAAATATAGTGAGAATAGTTGAGTATTGTTTTTCTGTAACTGTATGAATCTTTCTGGATGTGTTATTTTCAATATTTCCTGTGGCTGAAACTCTGGTGTTTACTGTAAATAGATATTTAGCATTTTCATGTTCTCTCGTTATTTATTATTAAATATATTTAAACTTCTCATTGTAGTTGGTCCTCTTAGAAAAGTATTTAACTTTAAGAGTATTTGCATATATTTATTTGGTGATAAATGTGGCCCCTTCTGAAACCCTGGCTGCTTGTCAACATTAAAATTTGTATTAGTATTAATTTCACTCAGTATGATGGGATACCTTTGCAAGAGTCTCTGGTAGCTGGCTTTGTAGTGCCTGGTGGCAGTGATAACTGCCTTATAGTATGGGCAGAAGGGACCACAGCAAGTAAATCTGTGCCAGACTTTCCTGTGTGTGTGTGTGTGTGTGTGTGTGTGTGTGTGTGTGTGTGTGTGTGTGTGTGTGTGTGTGTGTGAATCAAATCTCGCAGTATGTGCATTTCTCAGCTACTTAGAGCAGGGACAAAAAGCACTGGTTTCACAGAGAGAGTGGTGGAGAACTTGGTTTAGGGACTTGGCTGAGGACTTAATTCTGCAACTCTAACAGTGGAGAGCCTTACTGGGGACCAGGGGAGAGACAGAGATAGAAACCCAGACCCAGGGCTGAGTGTGTTCCCAGTGTGCTCTTAAGGGAAATTGTGTATGATGCAGAGAGGTATGCATCTGGAAATACTGAGTGTATCCATTTGTATTCTAAGTGAATGTCTCTTTACAGTGCCTGTGGTGAGGACTGAGGCTCCTTTGTTACTGACCCAGAGTGGGAACATCACACATTGGTGAGCAGTGATGTGGATATTGAACTAGTGTAGCCTGTAAGGAGTTGTGCATTCTCTCAGAAACCACAAGGTAGCCATTCAGAGTTTCATTTCACAATAGTTCGATTTATTTATTTATGTTTTTTGTTAGTTTAGTTTAGCCAGGTAAAGCAGGCAAATATGTCAGCAGAGGATTATGGCAAGCTGACAAAGAACCAGTTGACCAAGACGTGTGAAGCCAAAGGACTGGTGTATGTCAACCTGAATAAAGAGAAATTATTTCAGCTTTAGTTGTAGCTCAGACCAACAACCATGAGGGCATCCAGTTTGGTGATAGGGATTTACAGCCCTCAGAAAAAGGACAGTTCACCTTTTCATCGGAGGACTTAAAAATCCATCTGGAGTTAAAGATACTTGAACTGGAGGCCAAACATTTGGAATTAGAATCAGCAAAGAGACTGCAGCATTTGGAGGCTGAAGAAAAGGGGAAACAGATAGAATTAGAATCAGCAGAAAGACTACAGTGTTTGGAGCCTGTAAAAAATGAGGAGCCACATCAACATGAGAGGGAGATGCTGACTTTGTGACAGGGTCATGGGTGTAATGTGAAAGGGAATAGCTGAACCTCAGAAGCAATAAAGGTCGGTACATTTCTTCCACGATTTACAGAGAGTGATAATTTTGATAGTTTTATTCATATATTTGAAAGAGTATGTAAACAATATAATGTTGACAAAGGGCTCTGGGTATAGTTCCTGACCCCCTTACTCTATGGTAAAGCTGTAACTGCTGTTTCTAAATTGTCTGATATTGATTAATTAAACTATGAAAAAGTAATGAAATGTTTACTTGAATGCTTTAAGTTAACACCTGAAGATTACCAAAAAAAAGTTTTGTGAGCATATATGCAAGGCATATGAAAGCGGGTGTAGTTATATTGCTGAGTTTATTTTCACAGATGGCTAATTAAGGTGTATGAGCCAGTGAGTAACAATGGCATATCAATTGGAATGACTGTATAAAAATGAAAGTTATAGAGATAAAGAGATAAATAGCTCCAGGCTCCTTCACAGTATGACTACTACCACAGCAGAGTGCATGACCTATGCGACATACATCAAAGGCGAGGAATAGCAACGTGCAATGTCACACCACATAGATGCATTTAGTGCACATCAAGTGTAACGAATGCAGCATAATACCCAAAAGATACATCAATATCAGTGTGTGCAGCAAAATAGCAAACAGGAAATGGGGTAGGTAGGAATGTGGGAAATTGGAAGAGTAATAAGTAGAGGGGAAAATGGTAATGTTTTGCTAGAAAGAGACCCTTTTTTAAGTATTACAAACCAGGTGTAGATGGTGAAGGTCATCTGAGATAGCTGTAGATAGGTTAGTGGGGAAATGACATGGAACAGCACATAAAACCAAACACAGACCATAGGCACAGACTGATAAGGTTGGTATGCACTGAAAAAGTAGGGAGTACAGTGGAATGACACAAATGTGCAGAGAATGGGCAAATAGTGATGAGGAAGGCTGTACCATGAATAAGACATTAGGAATGACATATAGTGGAGGGAAACACAAATATGGAAGGTTGAGCCAGAGGCTAACAAACCTAGGTAATCACTCACCTGGGTGACTGATTCTATGAGTCTGATGCTCCCTTCATGGCTTGATGAGTGGGAACTTGCAATTACATGATTTTATTGGTCAAGCAAGAAGTCAGACCACATTGCCATGGCAGGCATTCTGTTGCTAGCATAACTCATCAACCACCATGCTGCACAGGGAGATCACTAGAATCTTAGTGAACTCTCCAGAGCACCTTCAGCAGATGAGCCAGTGTCCAGAACCAGAGGCAGTGGCTGACACAGATCAAAATGAATGTTTCACATGGATGGAGAGCCTGTTCTAGAGAATGGGAATTCTCTGAGAAACATATCTGTCTCTCCAATATGTTCTATTTATGCTGCAAGAATATTGTAGGTCTTTTCATCTAGTAGTTCTGATGTTGTTTGCTTTACGGATGTGCAAAAGATTCACTAAATCAGAGTCCAGGGATGCCTTGTATGCCAGGCAAAGATCACCTCTCAGAAGACTCTATGATATTGAGTAAAGAGACAGGGCATTGAGGAGATCAGCATTGAACATTGCCCTCTTTTGTTTTTGTAAAGAATGTGGATATTCCAGTAGTTGCATGTGTCTTGTCAGATAAAAAACAAGTAATCTCCTTTTTAGGGTTCTTGTACACAGACCTGAAGAAGTCTAGAAGGACAAAAGCAATCTTTGTTAACAATAGGTTATGAAAACAGAAATTGCTTTTTACATGCAAAATGTATATGTATATATTTATATATATTTTTTGATTGCCAAATGAACTAAGGTAGATATATTTCCAGCCATGTAGTATATTGTCTTGGATAAAATCACAGACTTAATAATCTACTTAATAATCTGGTTAAATAAGAGGTACCACATCATTATAAATTTTATTTAAACTACATAAGGGTTATATATTATTATGACAGCTACTAAGTAGGGCAGGACTAGCTCGAATGTCACACTGATGGGGGAAGGGATGTGAATTTAACATGTGTACTAATAACACTTTGTTTTACAACACAATAAACCACTCCCATGCCTGATAAAATGCATATATATATTTAGAAAGCTTGTGAGGAAATTATTACACTATTTTTGTTTTACTTGGATCGCTTGTCTGTGTACTTAATAAAGGATTTTCGACTGGAAACAGACTGCCTGCCTTGCCTGGATTACTTTCGAATACTTAGTAATGCTGTACAACTATATATTTTCTATTATTATTTTTGTTTTGTTTTGACATAAGACAAATTTAAGTTCACTACTTCTACTACTATTGTCTGATCTGATTAATATACAGTGATTAACTAGAAATATATAGACTGAAAATATTCCGCACAGAGAAGTTTCTTATACTGTTTTGTCTTGTCAGATACATACAGAAGGGGGTATTATACTCTTATTATGGGTCTGAGGAGGGCAGAGTGCAGTGGTATGATGACCTCTCTGGACCCAGATTTTGTGGCCTTGCTTGAAAGCTCAGCAACATAGAATGATTTTCTTACTACCTTGGACACATGTTGGTCAAATGCTAGGCTACTATCTAAATGAATTCCCAGATCTCTGATTAGTGAATCAACTTTTAAGGGTGTTTTATTGATGATGTAGTTTCCCAGGGTGATAGACTTCACAAATGGTACTATAATGCATTTCTTGGTACTGAGTTTTATGCCATGGATTTGGCACCAATCATTTGCCTGTATTAGATCTTCCTAAAGGGTGTTCTTGACTTGGGGGGATTCAATGACTGCTCCAGGTTTGCAGTCATCTGCAAACTTGGTTAGCCAGAGGCCTTTAATATTGGCTTTGACGTCTGAGAAGTAGATGCCAAAGAGGAGTAGGCCTAACACAGAGCTCTGGGGGACTCCACTGGTGACCGGCCTGTTTATGGCAGTGGCTTCACTGATTTTAACCTCCTGGGTCCTATGAGTGAGCCAGCTAGTTATCCAGTGTGTTATAAAGGAGTTTAAACCTAATAATGTACGTTTGTTGACAATGCCCAAGTGGAGTATTGTATCAAATGCCTTAGACAGATCTTGGTAGGCAGTATGCACAGCTTCTCCTCATCCATAGCCTTAGTAACCTTTTCAAAGAAGTGTACCAGATTCAGTAAGCATGACGTTCCTTTGACAAAGCCAAACTGGAATGAGTCCAGTGTCTGGAGGTCTCCTATGTCCTTGTTGATAATTTCCATAATAATTCTTTCCATGGTTTTGCAAATAAGACTAGTCTGACAAATGGATCGGTAGTTTCCAGGGGATGACCATCACAATCCTCTGTGACACAAAGCCTCTTTTAAGACTATACTTAAATAATGACTACAGGGGTCCTGAGAAGTTTTTATTTATTTTATCATTTGTTAACCGGGAAAGTCCAACTTGGAACAAAGCCAATTTTCAGCGGAGGCCCAGGGAGAAAGGCTTCAGATGCATGTCTTTGTAATGTGGGAGGAAACCGGAGCACCCAAAGGAAACTCACACAAATGCATGGAGGACATGCAGACTCCACACAGAAGGCACCCCAGCAGAGAATTGAACCGGAGAACCTCTTGCTGTGAGGCGACAACGCTACCACTACACCACTGCGCCATCCAAGTTGTATTTTAGATTATTGAGGAGCCATCCTGGAATGTTGTCAAGGGCCTATTGAGGCCATGTTCCTAGTGAGTGTAGGCAGTATGCATTCCATAGTTATAGATGGAGGGGCTACGTTTGAGAGTTTTACTGGGGGGATGGCTAGGGGGTGAGATGGGGGCAAAGCTGGAAGTGAATTTGTCCATTAGCAGGATCACTATATTTCCAGGCTTGGTGAATGTGACACCACTAACCATCAGTTCAGCACATTGCTGTGTGCTACCCTAGATGTTTTTGACATAGCTATAGAAAGCCTTATGGTTGTCTTTCATCTGGGAAGATATCTTTACCTTAATGTTGTTTTTGCTTGACTTTATTAGCCCTCTTAGTTTCCTATTTATTTTGAAGAGAGAGTTTTTATCTTTATGGGAATTACTCTTCCTGATATTTTCACATTTTTTTCCTTTTTGTTGCATATCCTGTTTAATTTTGGATGTCACCAGGGCAGATTGTTTCTGAGGCTAGTACTGGGATTACTTCTGGTATGTACAGCAGCCTCTGTGTAGCCATTGACATGACTGTGCAGAGTTTTTTTAAAAGGAACTGAGCATAGGTTGGTGTGTTCTCAGGGTTTAGAGGGACACTGAATTTTGATAAACCATCACTTAATAGCAGGTAATTTGCCTTGGAAAAGTTCCTAACTGTTACTGTTTTTAAAAGGATTATGGAGCTGATTTTGATTTCAAAGGAGACAGCTTTATGGTTGGACCTTACAATGGGGATGAGACACTGGGGAGAGTATTCTCCCATAACTTTGAGAATGAGGTCCAGTATGTTGGAACCTCAAGTGGGCGTATTCACTATTTTGTCAAGGTTGTTTGTATTTACAAAATCTAGGAATCTCTGTGCCTGTAGACTTGAGGCTGTGTGGAATTCCAAATCTACGGAGAAATATTTTAAGTCTCCCACGAGTAGGGTGTTAAGTTGGATAGTAACTGTCTCCAGTAAGTCTAAGTATGCATTTTGAGCTTCTTGGAACATAGAGGGTGACCTATAAGTGGCTAGGATGTGGTACAGGGTTTTGTCTGATCTTCATATGCAGGGACTCCAGCACATCGACCTGTATGACCACCTTAGAGGTATGCTTGTTATTGATATATATGAGACACCTCTTCCTTTAACCCTTGTCTGTGCAGCTACTGGTTTCAAAGTATGGAAGGCACTGAAATCTTGCACTGTTGGAGTAACCTCTGCGAAGTTAAACCATGTCTCACTACCTGCACATATATCTATATTATTGAGTGTGAGGAGGGCTTTGAGGGAGTACAGTTGTTTGTTTAGGCTCCTTTTATTGAGCAGCAACACCATGATGTTCCATTGAGTTGACATTGATATGTCAAGTAGGCTTGTCAGTTTGGCATAGCCTAAAAAGGCACTATGGGGGTGGACAAAGCTTTAGCCAGTATTTGAAAGCCTAGAGGGGAAAGGTGCAGACCATCCCTGGCAAAGCAACATTGTCTGTTGATCATGTACTTCCAAGTTGACAAATATTGGATCCCTTTAGAATGACACCAGAAAGACAGCCAGTTGTTGAAATCAATAATTTTTGCTCATATTGTAGCATCATCCTCTGTGATGGTAATATGCTGCTTAGTGCCGGGATCATACCACTCTGAGACACATAGTCTGAGAGCTCCATAATGTCTCTCTTCATATACTCCAGGGAAGTTCATCTCAGGTAATATACACTTACATGAACTATGATGGAATCATATTGGTACTTGTGGCATAATGACTGAAGTTCTTGAGTGATTTGGTGGATCCTGGCTCCAGATGAGCAACTAACAGTTATTTTCTCCTTGTTCAGCCTGCTTAGAGGGGCATCAGTATAGCTTACAATGGAGTCCCCTCCCCTGTAACGTCACCTCTCCAGGCCAGTAATCAAGCAGTCTGAATCCTTACCACTGACACTGGAGAGGGACATTCACTTGGAACAAAAATAGATACAAACAGTTTTTCCAGATGCAGCTCTCTGCACCAAGCACAATTACCCTTAAGAGCACACAAGGAACACACTCATTCTGGGGTCTGGATTTCTCTGTCTGTCTCCCTCCAGATCCCCAATAGGACTCCCCACTGGCACAGCTATAGAGCTGAGTCTTCAGCCGAGTGTCCAAGCCAAGTCCATAGTAGAAAACACATCTGCAATATCCTTCAGAAAAGGGCGGGAGAACTAAAACCCACACGGCTATTTAATAGGATCGTTGGAGGGATAGATTCATCCCTCTCTGTGAAACCAGTGGTTCGTGTCCCTGCTCCAAGCAGCTGACACACATACTGTTTCAGAGTTGATTTTCACACACACACACACACACACACACACACACACACACACACACACACACACACACACACACACACACACACACACACACACACACACACACACACACACACACACACACACACACCTGGGAAAGGCTGGCACAGATTTACTAGCTATGCCCCCTTCTCCCCAAACTATAAGTTACTTACTGCCACCAGACACTTCAAAGTCAGCTACTCTAAGGGTCTTACAAGGGTAACCAATTATACTGAGTGAAATGAATATTAATACAAATGGTAGTGTTTGACCAGTGCAGTAAGGATTTCAGGAGTGGACACGGAGTCACCAAATAGATATAAGTACTCTCAAAGTTTAAAATATTCTCTAAAGGACCACCCACAATGAAAAGTTTAAATATATTTAGTAATAAATAATAAAAAAAACATGAACATACTAAATATCTATTTACAACAAACACCATAGTTTCAATCACAGGAAATATTAAAATAACACAGATGAAAAGGTTCACACAGATACAGAAAACAATACTTTACTAATCTCACTATATTTTCCTGACTGATCTAAAAAAATACTATTCCTTGGTTATGTTGAGAGCTAAGTGACATCTCTCACCAATATCTAAATATCATTTCAGTGCTGACTATAGAGTGACATCACATCTGGTCTTCTGACTCTGGTTTCCACACTATCCCCTTACTAGAAATTGAGCCATAATCTAGCACATATGTGTCATAATACATACACATACAGCTTTGCTAAGATGTGTTATAGCATTTGGAAGCTATAAAACAAGTTAAAAAATGTCCATCCTTTCAGGATAGCTATTTATTCACCCCTAAACATAATACAATATGACTCATATTCCTGATTTTCATAGCGATTTGGTCTCTGGCTGCAATTTAAACTGTAAAATAAAATCGTTATGGCCTAAACCAGGCAATTTAATTTCAGACTATTTTTCAAAGTTAGCTGGACTGAGATTAATATCTTCTCTTCCAGTATCCTCTGTTACAATATATTCATTTCAACAGTTATAATACAGTTTCACATACAGGTGCATTTCTCTTCTGTCCAGCAGGACCCACTGTTGGTACATTTTTAACACAAGCAGCTTTACAAATATATTTTCAATTCAAGCACCTGTACAAATCAGTTTAATATACATATGACATATAATTCTTTACAAACTCCAGCTAGCTATGCTGGCATATGTTACACATCTACTGTTCTACTCCTCCTGGCATATCTGACACTACCTCACATCATCGCATGGTGCTTTCTATAGATGCTAGCTATTTAGATCCAAGGAATACCCTTAATATTATACATCACAAGGAAATCATTATACAGCTAAGTGAACTCTCTTTATCCACTTACACTTGGTTTTTAAACCATTTTACATTTATACAGGGAGACACTAATGTTAAGCTCCATAGCCATTTCCAGTGTGGTCACTCATTCCTCAGTCTTGGGTTCCTATCTCAACAGAATACTAGGCTATCAGTCCTAGGAGCCTTTTATGCCTTGCCAAGCTTCCCAGTAAAATTTGACAGATTATAGTTCTCAAGGGTTTTGTGAGAGGTATTTATACTTGGGCATGGGTGATCAAAAATTTACAAGCTTCCTATATCTAACTGAGGCATAGATGCAAGACCCAGTGTATATTTACTGTCTCCCATCTACTGATCCAAGTTTGTTTGAATAAGTACAGGGATGAAGTCTGCTTCATGTGGAGGGGAAGCTTATTCCAGAGATGGGGAGCCTCTGTGACACATACCTGTCCCCTTGGCATGTCCTGTTTATGTTACAAAATAGGATTTGGCCCCTAGATCAGATTTTCCTGATGCTATTTGTTTTATGGATGTGCAACATGTCCATTAGAGCAGTATCTAAAGTATGTTGATGAAAACCAGATCACTGCTCATCTTACTCTGATGACAGTCAGTGGTTCAGCAGGTTGCATGCTTGTTTTTGGTGCAGAAGGCTGTGGGTTCCATTCCCATTCAAGGTAGTTGAACTGCTGACACTGGAGTGCAGCACTCTTGAATGTGCCATCCTTTGGATAAGATGTTAATCTGAATCTCCATCTGCTTGAGTTAGTAGTAGCTCAGGTAGATGCAAAAGATCTCACAGCATCTACTGAAAATAGTAGTGGAAGTTCTTGATGCCCTGGACAAATTACTCCTAATAGTATAAATACCATCTCAGGTCATCCCTGAAAAGAGGCCACTAGCCCAGTGGAACTCTCCCAGTTAACAAAGAAAAGAAGCTAAATAAATAAACAGCCAGTCAGCTGAATGTGGTATAAAAGTGTAGAGTAAGTCACATTTGCAGAAATAACCCGGAATACCCATGTTTGATAAACAGTAACATATTAGCTTATATCGATTATTATAAAGATCTAGACAATCATTATTTCAAAGGATCTTTTATTTATTGCTAACCCAGCCACTGGGGATGCACAAGCCAGTGCATTTCTTTGTGCCAGTCCCAAGCCCGGATAAATAGGGAGGGTTGCATCAGGAAGGGCATCTGGCGTAAAACTTTGCCAAATAATTCATGCAGACACCAGTAAATATTTACATACCAGACTGGTCGAGGCCAGGGTTAACAACGACTGCCACCAGTACTGTTAGCCAACAGGGTGCTGGTGGAAATTGGGCTACTGTTAGCCGAAGAAGGAGAAGAGGCAGAAGGCATGGCCAAAGGCAGGAAAAGAGGAGAAAGGCTAAGACTGTGGTAGTAAGGGTCAGAACTTTGAATGTTGGAAGTATGACTGGTATAGGGAGAGAGCTAGCCGATATGATGGACAGAAGGAAGGTTGGTATATTGTGTGTGCAAGAGACCAGATGGAAGGGGAGTAAGGCTAGGTGTATTGGAGGTGAGTTCAAATTGTTTTATCATGGTGTGGATGGGAGGAGAAATGGCATAGGAGTTATCCTGAAGGAACAGTATGCTAAGAGTGTTTTTGAGGTGAAAAGAGTGTTGGATAGAGTGATGTTTATGAAGCTGGAAATTGATGGTGTAATGATGAATGTTGTTAGTGCATATGCTCCACAAGTTGGGTGTGCGATGGATGAGAAATAAATATTTTAGAGTGAGATGGATGAAGTGGTGATGACTGTACCCAAGGGTAAGGGAGTGGTGATTGGATTAGATTTCAATGGGCATGCTGGTGAGGGAACAGAGATGATGAGGAAGTGATCGGTAGGTATGGTGTTAAACAAAGGAATGCAGAAGGTCAGATGGTAGTGGATTTTGCGAAAAGGATGGACATGGCTGTGGTGAATACATATTTTAACAAGAGGGAGGAGCATAGGGTGACATACAAGAGTGGAGAAAGATGCACACAGGTGGATTATATCTTATGTAGGATGGCCAGTTTGAAGGAGATTGGAGACTATAAAGTGGTGACCGGGGAAAGTGTAGTTAGGCAGCATAGGACAGTGGTTTGTAGGATGACGTTGGTGATCAAGAAGAGGAGGAGAAGTCTGAGGGCAGCACCAAGGATCAAATGGTGGAAATTGAAAAAGGGTAATTGTGAGGTGGAGTTTAGGGATGAGCTAAGACAGGCATTGGGTGGCAGTGAAGAGTTACCAAATAGCTGGGTAACTACAGCAGAGCTAGTATGGGAGATGGGTAGCAACGTGCTTGGTATGACATCTGGACAGAGGAAGGATGACAAGGAGACATGGTGGTGGAAAGAGGAAGTACAGGAGAGTATACAGAGAAAGAGGATGGCAAAGAAGAAGTGGGATTGTCAGAGAGATGAAGAAAGTAGACAGGAGTATAAGGAGATGAGGTGCATGGCAAAGAGAGAGGTGGCAAAGGCTAAGGATAAGCAATATGAAGATGAGATATGCTCTAGAGAGAAGAGGAATGAAGGTCAGCAGGGCTAATACAGAATATATGTTTGTGAATGAGAGTGAGGATAGAGGAATTGTGAGGATGCAGGGAGTAGAGAGGGGGAGGTGGATGAGTTTAAATACTTGGGATCAACAGTTCAGAGTAATAGTGAGTGTGGAAGAGAGGTGAAGAAGAGAGTACAGGCAGGATGGAGTGGGTGGAGAAGAGTGTCAAGAGTGATTCGTGACAGACAAGTACTAGTAAGAGTGAAAGGGAAGGTCTAAAAGAGGGTAATGAGACCAGCTATGTTATCTGAGTTGGAGACAGTGGCATTGACAAAAAGGCAGAAGTTTGAATTGGATGTGGCAGAGTTAAAGATGTTAAGATTTGCACTGGGTGTGACGTGGGTGGACAGGATTAGGAATAAGTATATTAGAGGGTCAGCCCAGGTTGGAAGGTTTGGAGACAAAGCCAGAGAGGCAAGATTACGTTGGTTTGGACATGTGTTGAGGAGGGATGCTGAGTATATATGGAAAAAGATGTTAAGGATGAAGCTACCAGGTCACAGAAAAAAAAGAAGGCCTAAGATAAGGTTTATGGATGTGTTGAGAGAGGACATACAAGTGTTTGGTGTGGCAGAGCAAGATGCAGAGGACAGGAAGAAATGGAAACAGATGATCCACTGTGGCGACCCCTAACGGGAACAGTCGAAAGAAGATGATGATCTTTTATTTATTGTTAATGTCCAACATGTTTATAAAAATGCTTGAACCATTTTGAGTTTGATCTAGTGTGCAATAGTTTCAGGAGTTGTGAACACCTTGTTTTCTATGTATATGACATTAGATAGGTCTGTTATTGAGTATTTGGCATCATTATGTGCACCATTACTAACTAAAACTATACTCAGACTACTATCACTCATAGGGGACCAAAGTAAAGCCTATTCACTACAATATAACAGGGAATAATCTTAATTAATGGTGACACTGTTAATATTCATAATTATAGCTATCAAGGACTGTTAGATCAGTGAAATCTTTACCATTATTTAAAAAAAGGCCTGATGGTTGCTTCAATGAATTATAATCCTACTTAATACTTGTTATGGACATTTTAATGTCCCCATCAGGACCATGAATATGAACATGAAACTGATGGCTAAATATTGCAGACTGGATAGAACCAAAGCTGGGTTTCATACAACAATGGCTAAAAAGATCAAATGCCTCTGACATCTCTGTGCAACTCCAACATCTCTATGCACATATACTCTTGAAGAGAGACAGAATTTGATTGTTCTACATCCCATGTAGCCAGGAATTCCAACATACTGCTTAGAGTCCTTTGTCCTTTTCCTGTGTTATATTTTAGCATGTTTCATTTATTAATTTGTTTATTTGAATATGTCAGTCTTGATTCTCTTGGATCTTTTTTCAAACCTGGATAAAGTCAGTAAACATATAGCTACATAATAATGCACAAAAGTCATGCAATACAGCAGTGAATAACAATATAAAATGCTAGCTAAGGAGTATCAAAACAGTAACACAAAAACGTTGGATTATAGTACATATGGTATATGCAGCATAATGCAGGTATAATAATAACCTAATGTGTGCGATATTCCACAGCATACTGCATGTCCATTTGAGTGAAACAGAAGATATCAAAGTCAGACAACTTGGACATGAGAAAGCTCTCACCATGTATTAAACACTTCCATTTTTTTCTTTTGGATATTAAAGTTGTATATCTGGATAAGATAAAGAGGAGAAAAAATAACATTATCCTTTTATGTGGTTAAGAACGTTAGAGTCCACTGAAGAGTTTAAAGTTTACATTTGAGTGATTACCGAATATAGACTTAGATTAGTAGAAAAGGTAATATAAGGAGGTATGGAAATTAAGGGGTATATTATACTGGAAACATTTGGATATGGCAGTTGCCAATAGATGTTTTTTCAGTTTGTTTCAAAAGATGATTAGATCTCAGTACTTGATAGTGAGGCAAGCAGTTATTCCCAATGTTTGGGGACTAGCACTATAAACACGTGGTCACTGCAAGCAAGTTTGTTGTGAATGATATGGAATAGGAAATCATTTGGAGGACCTGACCTAAGCTGCATTGTGAGCATCAGATTGAAATACTGCCTGTGAACTTGAGAAGTGGATGTGACTTAGGCAGTTTGTGAAGAAGGGAGCACAGAAACAAGTTTGCTGAATGGGAAAGTGCTTGACATTTGCTTTACCTTTTGTTCTTAATGTGGAGTAAGAATTATAAACTACCACATCATGAAAATTCCTTTTTTTCTGTGTCAGAAACAAAGAGGGGGAGTCTGTACTCAGGCTCAGTAAGGTGAAGCTGCTCTATCTTCTGGTATATTTTCCATACTGTGGTGGTGGTGCTGCGATAGCATTGTTGCCTCACGGTAAGATGCTGTTCGGTTTGATTCTCAGCTAGAGCATCTTCTGTGTGGAGACATGCATGAATGTGTGGAGACATGCGTGAATGGGCGTACCTTCATTGAAGGTTGTGCATCAGGGCTGGCAACTCGGCACGTAAAAATCTACTGCCAACCATCAAAAAGAGTAATTCATTAACTTTTGCTTTTGTTATTTTTTTTGTGATTTTGAAAGTTTAACATTTGGTCCAGCCATCTTATAATTATCTGGATGTATTTTTTTATTTTTGTGCTGATAATAAGATGCATATTATTTAAAAAGGTTTGAGATAGTCAAGATCCTGCTCTACAAGTTTTTTCTTAATTTTTGCAGAGGGAGGTGACTGATCTTAAAATAGTCATATCTTCTATGTGCAAGAGAATTGGTAGAGTGAAAAGGATGGTTAGAAGAATGTTAATGAACAAACAAAAAAGTAATGGAGAGACAATTAACCCATGAGGATTTTCTTCGATTATTGTATATTGGTCTGACAGGGAAGGCCCCTCCTTGACCTAGAAGAATCTGTTGGATATAAAGTTTCTGAACTGTACTATTTTGCTTTGTCATATAGCTTGGAAGGTATTGAATATCAGGTTGTGGCCGGGCAGGAAATATGCCTCGGTAAGGTCCACCAGTCCAGCACCAGCCAAATTTCCTTTATCCATCCTGATTAATGTGTCATCAGAAACAGTCGAGATTTCACTAACAGTGATTCTCAGATTCTATAAACCATGCTGATAACTGCAGAGGAGAAGGTATTGCTGAATATTATTAGACAGTGAAGAACACAATCATTTCTGTAATGTTTTCCTAAGGTTGGAAGAACTAAAATGTGACAGAAATCGGAGGAGGTGTTTTTTTTAAAAACTTTTGCAGGGCCTTTACCATTCCAACAACAACCAGAAAGAGCAAATAATATTTAAATACCAAAAAGACATGGGATGCTCGCATACAATCTCATTTGTTCTTTAAAATCCAAAGCACTTTGGCTTTTACTGCTGCCTAGATGTCAAAAAGTTTAACCATGCATATAATAGCTACTTACATGTAACCAACCAGCTAAACATATTATACAAAACTGTCACACAATCAATTAATTAATCAAAATGCAAATTAGTATCTAATGCCATTTATTTTACAGTAACTATAATATTTAGTGATATTGTTAACAGTAAGACTAAAGTACAACTTCACTATTTGGGAATCCAATCCTTACCACAACTTCTCTAATGACAGAACAACTGAAAGGCAAAATTGAAATACATCTGTCATAGAGCTATGGTTTTATATAGCATGACAAGCTACCAAGTTAACTAGATTTTGTGATCTGATATCTCAAAAATATTCTGACTTTAGCTTTCTTATTTATTTATTTCACATATCACTTTGGCATGGGACAACTGCAAAAAATTCCATAAACTACATTTTAGTAAAAAAAGAAATGTACTGGTTAAATATAATTATTTGTCTTGATGATTGCATCCGCTTTATTTATATCATAGTATATACTCATCTTATCCTTTCTATCCTTTTCTATTTGAAAAAATGTTTAGCCACATCAACCTTAAAATAAAAAAAAAAAAACTCACAGATTGATTGATTTTCTATGAGGAAAATGATGGAGGACGACTTGGCAAAATGCCCTTAATTTTCCACTAGACATCAAAGTATACCAATCATCAAAAATTACCTTTTTAAATTCTTCAGTAAACGGTGTATCTATAGTAACAAAATGTATGGGCTGTTTATTGTCCATATTCCAAGATTCTTATGAGATAATAAATTCTCTTCTAATATGTTACACACTATTTTTATTTCCCTTGTTTTTATTCCACACCTTTTACTAGCTGTATGTAGCTTTTTTGTCATGTTACTTGTCCTCTGGACAACTAAAACTCTCATTTTCAACCTCCAAATAAGTCAGATTCTAGGTATTTTATAGGGTCCTAACAATTTCCTATAAAAAAGCATCACTCAGGTGAGTGGGGGGGGGTGTTCATTTTCACCATTCAGAAATGCAATGGTTCTGTGAGTCCTGTAGAGCCTATTAATAGTAAAAATGTCTTTTACCTATCAGTTACATATGCAAACATTCAACATCATATTGGCATGCATGGCAACTGAAACAAATGACTTGTTACTAACTTTTTCACAAAAATCTAAAATGTTTTTGGATACTTTTACAATGAATAACAGATTGTCAAAGTGTAATAAATATAAGATGACATTCCCAGAATTCATTAATAAGTGGGTACATATCACACTAACCTACACATTCATTCATCTTAGTGCTATAAGCAGCAGTGCTCATCAAATATGCAAAACAAAAAGCAACCCTACACATCAAGCAGCATTGGTTCATGGCCAGAATACCTGTTAGTGGCCACATTGAGGGGTAGATAGGTTCGGGCACACACTATAAATAAAAGGTTGTAAATAACCTTAAACTTAGTGAGTGAACCTGTGCGGGGTGACACAATTCAAGGCAAGGGCAACTTGAAGTACATAATTAAGAGGCAGGGGGTGCTTAACTAGGAATGTATAGTTATATATAAATAGATTCATATAGAAGCACCACTAATTATAATTATGTGTTTTTAATTGGTAACTGACAGTTTCATTTTTCTTCTCATGTTGCTTCTTCTTTCCATTAATCCAATCTCAAGATGTACATTATTTAATTATTTTTTTGTTGATTAGGTTGTAAAAACATTATTTAAATATATTTTTCTTTTTTTATGTCTCCATCTCATTTTTTTTTACAAGAAACATCTTTGTTGAATTATCACTTATGACACAAGGAATCATACATTTATATAAATGAAAATAAACCATATACTGACATATTTTCTGTTACAAACATTATACATATATAATTTTCTGTATAGTCATTGATAGTCAAACATTACATAGCGCTCATTCAAGTCCTGTGTTCTTTTAAACCTCATTCCTTCTCCAAATATTATCCTGCATGTATTGTTCCCACAATTCCCATTTTTTCTATGTAATCTGCTCGTACACTTTTCTAAAGAACCTTCTTCTAATTCTTTTATCTCTATTACTATATTCGCTACTTCTAGTACAGTTGGTTTAGCCTTTGATTTCCATTTTCTAGTAATTGCATTTTTGGAAGCCACCAGAATTAAACTCAGCAAAGCCTTATTGTGTCTAGACAATTCCACTTCTGTATCACAGCTCAAAAAATAATTTCCTTAGTAGCACCAATTTGCTCACATGGCATTTTGGCTAGAGTAGTCTGCAGGGAATTTTCAAAGTCTGCCAACTCATTACACTCCTAAAAATATGTTTACAATTACCTCTTTCTTTCCCAACACACTTCCAACATTTGCAATCTACATGAGGAAATTTTCTTTGGACTCTGCTTGGGGTATAAAAACAACTATACAAACACATCCAAACAAAGACTCTAAAGCTTCTAGACTCCTGATTGTGTTGTCCTTTGGATGAGATGTTAAACTGAGGTTCCCATCTACCTGAGTTGGTAGTGGTTCAGGTGGATGTAAATGATCGCATGGCAACTTTCAATAAGAGTAGAGGTCCATTATTTAACACAACATAAAAACATTATTTTCAAATGTACTTATTTACAAAATGTATATATTTATAGCCATTTATATACACATTTCTATTTTTTACTGCTTGTTTTACTTATAACATCCTCATTGTTATTCCTCCATAATTGACTCCACTTCTTCCAAATCCATAATCTAATTTTTCAAAATATAGCTGACAAAATACATTTCCCATTAAACAAAATGTCATTCAGTCTTTCATTCCAAATAGCCCATATTACATGAAATAAGTTTTTATTTTCCCATTTCGCATATTCTTTCTACTTGTTTTATAATATTTATTTATATATATTGTTCATGTCATTAATATTCTCAAAAAGTTTTTCTTCACATGACATTTTCCACAGTTTCACTACTCTTTTGTATTTCAAAAACCTTACTCTGTTGTCTCCCACCCCTCAAAAAATTAATACACTCTTTCAATTTTCTTTTTGCATGGCATTTTATTTTATTTATTTGTTTTCCAGTGTAGAGCACTGACCTCGGTGGACATTTTTCAGACTCAGCACAGAAGCTGTGTCTGATTAAGTGACTTGCTCAATGTCACACAGTTAAGCAGTAAAAGCTGAGAGAATCAAACCTTGCACCACTGGATCATTGGAAACAGCTTATTAACAGCTCCTTAATCCTCTAAGCCAACTGGCAGACATATCCCCAGTCTGGACATATTTATGTGACAGGCATATAAAAGGGCATATTCACCTTTACTGGTAACTTGTTTAATACTGGCCTCCATATGAAATCCTGGCAGTCTACTCTTTTGGTACACCGAGTTTTCTTTATCTTAATGGCTTTAATCATTTTTCTGGTCAAGTTTCTCATGGATTTATATAATAATATTGTTACCACATCCTTCTATTTTTCTCTATGTCATCAATGTTTATTTTCCATGTTATTTTTTCTTGAGAGTTTTTAATTTCTTTATTTACATATTATATTTCTTTTTCTTATTCTCATCAGCTCCCAGAATGTTTTGTACTTATATTTAAATAGTCTCACTGTTAATTTCCCATTATCTTCCTTTGCCATCTTTAATATCTAGAATAAGTAAAAGTGTGTAGTAGCCCCAATCCCCCTTCATTTTTACTCATATACAACATGTCTCTTTTCACTGGGTTTAATCTTGAACCTCATATGAAAGAAAACACCAATTTTCATATTTTTCTGCAATCACATAAACATTTCACCTAGATGTTATTTTCACATTAATATAGAACTCACCAGATACACATTTTCCCAAATGCTAATCTATATGTCCACCGCAGAAGATATATATTTCTTAGATTTCTTTTATCACCTCCACTACATCACAACTACATCTTTTTCCCGAATTTTATTCCTAGCAAAGACACTTCATTTATTGATAAACACCCACAATTTTCACATCACCCAAACCCTTAATTTTGTCTTTATTCAAGGTCATTCCCATTTCCTTGAAAAATCCACTTAGACAAACAAAAGCTTCCCTCATCCACTATATCATCTGCACATATTGAAACTGTTGGTTTTATAAGCTACTTTAATCAGGTTTGAATTCATTACCAATGCAAACAATTTTCCACTCATGAGACATCCTTGTCTTATACCACACTTCATGTACATTGCTTTACTCAGCCACCGATTCACTAAGACTCGCACTCTATTGTTTTTATATGCTGACATACACACTCCATACTTCATAATATCCCACAAAGCATCATGTCCATTTGTATCAAATGCCTTGCTAATATCACCTTCAGTAAGTTTCACAACCTTCTTTTAACTTAAAATAACATCCACAATTTCTCTCACAACCAGCTCTTTATATCCCTTCCCTTTTACACCATATATATTTTCTTCCATAATATCCCTCATCCTTCCTTCCATTTTCCTCTGTATTATTTTCATAAAAATATAATGTGTTATTTAATGCGATAGGTTTTCATTTTTTTCTCATTTTTCTTATCTTTCTTCCATATAAATTTTAATATCCCAGTACATAACCCTTCTAAAACAAACTCCTTCCTTCACCCATTCATTAAGTGCATTTACAAAATACTCTCTTTGTCAATCCATTAATTTCGTATACATGCCATACCCTGTACCATCCAGGCATGATTCTGAGTCAACATTTACTTTCCTAAGTGCTTCATCCAGCTGACTAATAGCAATTTATTTTTCATATTCTTGCTTAACTCATTTCATTTGGGGAACTAAATAATGGCTGTAAGAATTGTCTGACATACTCAGCAGGTGCACCTTGCCAGAATTGAACACATGCCTAAGTTCAAACTTCAGAGATGTGTGTATCAATAATTGACACAACAGAAAGAAGTATATCTATTGGGTCATGAAGACCACAATTGAGTTTACATTAATATAAATGTGTTTATGGTTCCC
>NC_056731.1:745769625-745802125 GCF_019279795.1 Protopterus annectens
AACTACAGTTAAAGTAAAATAGTTATAATAAATGTAGTTAAAATATAAGAAATAAAACAATGTGCTAGAAAAAGTGGAGAAATGCTGCTCATAAATAATTAAAATGTTTACAATCTTGGGATTCAGAAAGACTCGTGCTCTTGTTAACAGCAGGCATCTGCAAAGTGCAGCTTATATGATCATTTAGAATCCATTTCAGAGACAAGTTTAGTCAGAATAATTTGTATGTTTCTGAATCAGGAATAATTACTGCCAGTGCTAAACAGCATGTTTTGGTGGTAATATTTAAATAATCTGTCAGTGTTTTGATACATGTCTAATTGTGCATGTTTGAGAGGGAGATTCTAAAGAACTGTGGAGAATCAGGTGAACAGTAGGTGATAACATTAGAATGTTCCCGGTTGCTAAGTAATTATATGAATAGCTGGTTTACAGGAAAAAAAAAAAACTTTTTCAAACAGCTGACTCAGTGTTATTTTTATAAGACAGTTGAGACTGTTAAGCTGTGCAGTTAGTCAAGTGCTGAGCAGTTTGTGAAGAGTTGCAGTCAGTTATAGTGCTGTGCAGTGATACCCAAAGAAAAGAGAACTCACCAAAAAAAAAAAAAAAACTGTAAGCCTGCTTTTGCTTTGCTGTTATGTGGTAGATTAGATCAGGGACACTATTTCTAGCTAGATTATGAAAGTTTAGTTATTCATATAGAGTTTTTCTAGAATGATGGACTTTTATCCTACAGTTTAATTTTGTATTTCTGGTGAATAAATTCTGGTGTTTATTGAAAGCTATTGATTTACATTCTTGTACTCATTTTACTTATTATTAAATGATTTTCCTTACGTTATATTGTGGCTGGAAATCAGTGTTTTCTTTAAAGATTAGAGAATGTTTCTACCTGTTTGATACTCCCCAGGTCCTGTGGAAGGCCTGGCTGTTCTGGTCATAGATACTATTTATTTTGATACTTAATTTTCATAATTGGACACCCAATTAGAAGGGCATTGAGACATCCTGATTGATGCAGCATTACCATATTATTTTGGGGAAGGGACACAGCTGGAAATCTGTGTTAGGCTTTCCCAGAAAAGTTTGGATGTGTGAGATTTGACTTACTTTGAGTGTGAGTATATCAGAGGTGTTAAACTGAGACAGATTGCTCTGAAGTGTGTAATAGGGAGTTACATTAGGGATGGACAGAAGTATACAGTCTAGTTCCAGATTATAGAGCATGTTCCTGTTGTGCTCTTAAGGAAATATTGTGAAATATTACTTCTGTTTATGTGACAGTCTCATATGGGAGGATTGAAGCTCCTTAGTTACTGACCCAGGATAGTAAGGGATGTCACATTAATTGTTGGCAGTCTGGTTGGGTATTGGCTGAACATTATATTCAATTGGTGGCAGTCAAGTGGGATATAGCCAGACATCACAGATGCCTACAGCAAGTGCCATAATACTATGTATACCTAAGTATTCCTAAGGAATTTCGAGATATAGCTATGTCCCAAATATGCCTTTTATAACCACTAAGTAGCTGTTCTGATCCTTAGCTCATCTGGATAATCAATAAGGCATGGTGACTGTTCTCCATATAAGTGTGTTTAATATTCCCTTAGGTTTTATTTATTTAATAATGTTAATGCCATTGTAGATGTACATCTGCTTTCCAACATATAATGCCATGATTTCAAACATCCAACATAGTTGTGCATCACTGACACCTATAGCGCCTAGGCTGCTGATTATTATGCATTTCATAATTTTCAGTAATACTATGACAGTTTCACCTTGTCTATCTGTATATATGCAAATAGTAACTCATAAATAACCTGTTTACTCCATTCTTCTTAATAAAGTGAACATTCTTATTACAGTCACATTTGTTTAAGCTAAGCGGAGTGCCTGTCTAACTGCCACCCCATATCGTTTCATTTGTAATGCATGTTGATAGCTGTTATTTATGTAGATCATGATTGTCAATAGTGGTTATGTGTCGACTGTTTCCGTATTCATCCATTTTCTAAAGAAACACAACATGCAGTAACTGTTTGTTAAGAAGAAACATGTGTTGGTCAGTAGCTTGGCCTGTAAAGAAACAGGCCAGCGTACTTATATATTGACATGCTATGGGCTAAAATCCCCATAGGGAAGCATATCATTATATTCTTATCATTGTCTTTCACACATTGTCAAAAATGTTGTTCTACATACCCACTTATTGGTATTAATGGTTATTTTTGCACATGTTTACAAATAATTCAGTTGTTCACCAAATTTCTATGAATATCTTCTTAATCCATAATGTTCTGTGAACAGCATCTCTAAGTACAATGTTATGTGTAAAGCTTGGAACAGACTGTTCTATTTCTGCCAAAATGTTTTGTGGAATTTGCTATGATTTGCAAAAGTGCTATCAAGTGTAATTTTGCCATTCATTATTAAATTTACTTCAACAACCACCTCATCCTTATCTTTGGAGGGTATCAGCTGGTTAGACATATTGGTGAAATGCAGAACAGGGTGATACAGTGATGCATGCATTTGATTTCTGATGTGCACTTTACCAATGTATATCTTTACATGTAGCCCTCTCACATATATTAATGTGTCCTGATGTAGAGCACCTTATATTTCTGTGTTAACAGAAGCTATGTGATACATGACACTATCCCACTCTCTGAAGGATGAAGGTTTTCACTTGCTAATGGTTGTGACTAATGTGCTGACAAGAATTCATTATTGCAAATTATTTACCTAAATGCCCAGCACATTGTCCTTTTTGTAAATCCTAAGACATGATTCATATAAATAACCAACCCTGCACATTCATAACCCTGAGTCTTTTCACTGCATTCACAACGCACACTCTCAGGCAAGATGGATTAGGTAGGCAGGTAGGTGTCAGGGTTGTAGTGTGGATGTAACTTAAAGCTGCAGGTTTAAATCTCAAGTCCTTAACTCTGTTCAAAGGTGTAAAGGGCTGTATGTGCAACACTGCAAAATGTGTATGTTGATTCTCTGATGTTCTTTAAAACAAAAGATTTTAGAAGCTGATCTGAGCAATGTATATCCCTGTTATTTGAGGACTACATCATACAAAGTTGTTCTTTTCTTTTTGCAGGTGATGACAACAGGACCAATAATCATTCCCTGTACATCTAGTGAATGTACAGGCTGGAGGAGCAGTGGAGGGAGAGAGGTATGTTGTTTACTTTGTATATTTTATTAAATAAAATGTATCTGATTCTTGTTACAGGCCCGGATTTTTTAATTTGCCATGTATATGGCTTATAATGTAGGAATACCCATCATGCATCAGTAAGGTAAGTGCAATAATCACATTATACCTGTGCTTCCAAGTCTGATTGAAATACAGATATGTTTAAGTATCATTTAGCAACACGTCATGTTATCTGAAGATAGTTTTTGAAATATAGGCCACAACCAAAATGATAGTTGGGGTATGTGTAACTGTCACACAGCTGTTGAGGTGGATGTTTTACAAATAAGTATATAGTGCTTTGCCATCTGTTAGCACATTTGAATGTGTGGATGTGGTTCCCAGTGGCAAAACTGTTGTCCATAGCCTGCCAATTCACATACTGAATGGGTGTCTGTTGTGTCAGTGTTTGCACTTGTCGTTATCAGAGTGTGTGATATGCCCTTCATTTCAACATTGTTATTGCATCTGCATGTAACACCTTGAATAGCATTGGGTAGTTTTGTAAAAGCATACTTGTCTTCTGTGTTTGGGATAATTGTGCATGTAGGCATTTTTTTGTATCATTTCATAATCAGCAAGCATCATCAGAATGTTTGCATTTTGTAGGGTAACAATTGCTAATAAATGTAAGTACATCATGTATACAGTTGCAAACAGACAGTACTGTTTGTACAACATATACTAGATTCACATGTCACAGGCTGACTGTGTTTATGACTGAACATTATTACTATTTGATAGTGTTTTATTCCTTACATTGATATGGGGTCAGGCAGTGACCATGCTACCTGTCTCAGCTGTATGTCATATGGCTTGCATATTTTCCAAGTCATTGTCATCTTGCTTTGTCTTCATTTTAACAATGCTAATTGGTGACTATTCATATGACTCATTACATGAACAGACTACAATTTACATTCACATGCAACCATAACTGCTAAGGGAGTGCATCCAAGGGAAAAATAATGGAAATTATATCCTGTTAGACACTCAGCCAGACAGTTTACTGAAGCAGACATCATTATTAAACAGTGCATATCCCAATACTAATGTTATGTTGTCATTTACAAGCTTTTTTTCTGTCAAATTACAGTTATCAGAGTGTTGAATGAGGCAGTGTCAGGGCATGCTTCCATTCAGATGTCAGGATATGTTATATGTGCATGTTTTGTGTATGCTTGCCATGCTTAATGCTGACCAATAAACAACTGTTTAAGTCATGTCATCATTTCCACTGGTAAACTGTGTTATGCATGCCAGTGCACATCCTTGATTAAGCTGTTCATACTGTGTGATGGATACAGTATCCCTGACATGTTTTGATATTAGACATATCCGTAAGTATAGATAATGTTGCTTAGAGAAGGTGTTGTGTGCATGAGAAGCTATTTGCTAACAGCAAGTCTGTTGATTATAATTGTGCTACTTGCTAATGTCTGCACCATTTCATCTTGAACTGTGTTTTAAATGAGACCCTCAGTGTACAGTAATACACCTTTGGTCTCATATTTGTAGATGTAGAACTTGCATGTGAACGGGATTTTAACCAATGTGTCTAAAACTGAGGATGTGCACATCAGTTTCAGTTTAATGTCACCTATGATTTTCATCAGAATGTTTGTTTGTTTGTTTGTTTGTTTGTAGTTGGTTTACCAGGATAGTCCATTGGGCCAAAATGAACCCGTTTTCAATGGAGTCCTGGGGAGAAAGGCTCCAAAGCAATCTAGGTTATAGTAGCTTATTAATGATAGTTATACAAAAATTAAGTTTCACTTAAAGAATTTCAAATAGTACATGTATCATTAGGAGTAATACAAACTAGTGATGAAACTTACAAATACAAAGAGTTAAGATTCACTTTTACAATTTCAAATAGTACTTCAAAACAATTAGGAGTAGTACAGACTTGTGATGAAACTACAAATGATACAGACACATGAAGAATATTGCAAAGTAGATATTGAGAAGTCATGTATATATGGAAGCATACCCATGAAGAGGTGCAGGCTAGTGCCATTTTGGAAATTCCATAAGGATAATAGTAATAATGAATGAGTTAGTGGAAAATAATAGGAACGTTGCTGGTGAGGAGGCAGATGGACTTTGTTAGTGTTTGATTATGAGGGGTGGGAACAAGAGCATTCCCACTGGGATAGTAGATGTGAATGAAGAGATTTTTTGAAGATGAAATGATTACAGGTTGTGCGAATGGTTGGTGGTAGGGAGTTCCAGAGGCGAGCTAGGCCATAGGATAGAAGATTTTTACCTGGGGGGTGAGTTGGTTTATGAACTTCTAGTAGATTTTGATTGTTGGTTCTTAGTACTCTATTGGGGAGGTGCATTTTAAAGGCAGTAGAAAGGGAGGGACAGAGGGAGGGGTTGAAAATGAGCTTATGTGCAAGACTTAGTTGGGTATAGGTTAGGTGATTGGGTAGTTCTAGCCATTTCAGTTTTTGGAGTGAGGAACAGTGGTGGGTGTAGGACCTCTGGCTGGTGGTGAATTTGGCTATTTTGTTGTAGCAAGAGGAAAGTTTTTTTTTTTTATAGATGACTGTAGGTTACAAAGGAGTGGAGCACCATAGAGAAGGGAGGGGATAAGAAAGGAAGTAGAAAGAGTGATCTTAGTGGCAGGTGTAAGGTAATGGTTTTGTCGGTAGATCATGCCTAGTTTTTGGTGGGTTTTTTTGATATTATGTTGTAGGTGGGAATTAAATTTGAGCCGGTTATCAATTTGGACCCCAAGTAGCTTAGTCTCTGACACCGGATCCAGAGGTGAGTTATTTTGACTAGTAATAGAGAATGTGTTCGTATTGATGGAAGTGACTTTAGAGGGGGTAAATAACATTAGTTTGGTTTTAGAGGCATTGAGTGCTAGGTGATTATTCTTCATCCATTGCTCAGTGGTTGAAAAGGCCTCTTGAGTAAGCTTTAGGAGTGTGGGAATGGATGTAGCAGAGCAGATAATAGTTGAGTCATCTGCATATTGGATAATGTTTGAGAATGGGATAGCAGTGCAGAAATCGTTTATAAATACATTAAAGAGAAGGGGACCCAGTATGGATCCTTGGGGAACTCCGATGAGGGTATTAAGAAATGAGGAGGTGGCCTTTTTCCATTTTACAGCTTGATATCTGTTGGATAAGTAACTGGAGAACCAGTTTAATGTAGAGGGAGATAGGTTAAGTTTTGAGAGTTTAATTATGAGTAGGTTGTGTGAGATAGTGTTGAGGGCTTTAGAGAGGTCAAGTAGTAGGGTAGAAACAATTTGGCCAGAGTCACGGGCTTTATTTACAGTTTCAAGGAAGGAGAGGATGGCTGTCATAGTGCTATGATTTGGTCTGAACCCATGTTGTGTGGGAGTTATTAAATGATTATCTAAGAGATGTGGTAGGAGTTGTTGTTGGATACACTTTTCTAGGAGTTTGGATATGGGAGACAAGATGGCGATGGGGCGGAAATTAGATACATTGTTATTGTTGCCACCTTTATGTAAGGGTATGATAAAGGCCTTTTTCCAGATTTGGGGTACAGTATGCTCTTGGATAGAGCAGTTGATAAGAATGCTAATGGGGTAGGCGATTACTTCTGCAGCTATGCTGAGAAAGTAAGAAGGGATGTTATCTGGAGCATTAGTGCATGGCTTCAGTTTCAGAAGAAGTTTCTTTATAGTGGAAGTGAGTATAGGTTTTAATGAGAATAGAGGGGGGTGGGAAGAGGGGCTATTAAGGGGTGATGATGATGTTGAGAAAGTCAGAGTTGGAGAAGAGGTGGAGGGTGGAGTGTAGGTAGGGGAGGATGATGTAGTAATGGGGAATGTGGTGGTGTCTGAGAATGTAGATGTTAGTTTAGAAATAGAATCAATGAAGAAAGAGTTAAATTGGTTAGCTAAGTCAATATCAGGAGCATTAGGGTCTGGAGTGGGGGTGTCAGGTTTGCTGGGGTTAAGGAGAGTAGAGATACCTTTCCAGAATTTTTGAGGGTTTGTTTTATTATTATTTTGTAGTATGGAGAAATAATTTTGTCGATCAGATATGACGAGCTTTTTTACAGCTTGTGCAGCCTGATGTTTGCTTTTCGTTGTTATAGTTTTGATTGCTGATATATATCACATATAGTGGTACAAGACTATGGTCATAATGTATTTTAACATTTTATGAGGACTGTTTTCTGCCTGTTCATTGTGTTACAGTGGGCATGTTATGCAGACAGGTTGTATCAGGTATGCATATGTATCTTCTGTTCTATGTTGTGATTCATCTTAACAGAGAATGGGGCCCATGGATGATGACACTTCAGATGTAGATGATGAGCAAATAGCAGACCACTGCTTATGTCCTTAGATGATGATGAGCATGACAATGATGAGGCTGACAATGAGGAAGATGGACCTGCATGAGCCATCATCCCTGCTGCACCCTGGAGGAGTTGATGCCAGGAACAACAGAGAAATGATTATCGAGAGCAGATCTGAGGGGTGGTGGCCGATGTGTTTCAAGCACAGATATGGGATAAGATGGGAAATTTTTTTTAGGATGTGGCACAGGTTGTGCGTAACTCATTCAGGGAGATAGCCCGAGAGACCATTCACGATGTTCATCACCATCAGATCGGTCCCTCATCTTTGTAATGCAGGGTTTCATTCTAGCATTTGATATTTTGAAGTTAGTATTATCAGTTAAAAATGTCTGTGTATTGGAACCTGAGCTATTATCAGTAATAGCTAACTTTTATTTGCATGATGTAACAAATTTGACATGGATGAAAGTGAGAGGAAATAACATCAGCAACATAATTAATGTGGACAATGGATACTTAATCCAAGACATGTTAAAAATGTCATAACAAGTAATCATGACAGTTAGACATTTCTTTAACAAAGGTGGACACTTACTTGTATATGCTGTGTACAAATGAGCTTATGTAGGCACCTGAGTGGCCCCGTCTTCAATAAGTGTTATTACATAATGGTCTGATGATGTGTAACAGAAATGCAAGTTATCATATGGCAAACACTGTAAAAGAGTGAATGTTTCAGAGTAATCCCGTAGGTGCAGGGTTCAATGGCAGAAGGCCACCACTTGAATAATCAACATACTGCTTCTTTTTTTGTCTTTTTATTTTTATTCTTCTGCCTTTGCAAATGTTTGATAATTTGCACTGTAGAATGTCACCAGTCAAAAACAATGGACTGCAGCTAACTTGTGAAAGCAAAAACTAAAAAATCTGGTATGTGTCAGTAGTGCAAATGAGCTTTTCGCTGCTGAGCTTCTGTCTGCACTCTGGACAGTACTGAATGAAGACAATACACTTCTTATGTAGCATCCTCTGTTACTCAATGTGTTACTGCATTAAGTTGTTAGAAACAGCACAGGTAATGCAGGGTTTAAATCCAGATCACAGATAATTTTTCTGACAGGCTCAGAATATTGTCACAGACTTTTTATTAGTACTTTAAAATGAAGTACAGCTGTTAGGTTGCAACATAACTCTGTGTAATGAATGCAAAATTAGTTAACCAAACTCTGTGAGGTGTGTTAAGCATGATAATGTTTACGTTTAATTTAAAGTACACTTGCAAATGTAATTAATTACATTTAATTAATTAATTTTAACAACAGTTATTGAAATAAAATATGAGTCAACATAATAAAGTATGAGACTACACCTCCTAAGGAACAGGCTTTCCATCCATGTGAAGCTGTGTTTGTCTGTTACTCAGTTTAAGCACAACCTAGACCAATGGATGGAGAATAGGGGGAATAGGAAATCTGCACCAGGCCTGGTACCCATGTCCCTTATGGACAGAGTTAGCTTATGCTAACATGAGTTATGCACAGAGTTATGTGTTACCTCCTCCTCCTAATAACTCTGAAATCTTAACCTCAAAGCTCCAAATTAATGCGAAAAAATCAATATACATTATCTGCTCTTACATCCCCCCTGGGAACAATATTAGTACTCTCGAAAATACCCTAAACTGGCTTTCAATATCCCTACCACAAGAAACCATACTCCTTGGTGACTTTAATATTGATTGAAATAGCTGTACATCTCCCACTCCCACTACACATATAAACCTCTTTGGCTTCCACCAAACCATTACCTTCCCAACCAGGATCCACAAACCTAACAAAAAACAAACTACCTTAGATTGGATTCTAGTAAATAAGGACCCCCATCTTTATCAAACAGGTATACTCCCTGACAATATTAGTGACCATTCTCTTACTTACATCACTAGGCAAAAGACCAACTTTCATAATCCAATAGCTTTTAGAACGACCAGAAACAAAAAAAAATTCAACCCAAGTAATTTTCAAGCTGAGCTTAAAGCTTGCAACTGGTCACCCCTAAAATACCTACCTCTTGACAAAGCCATTTCACACTTTAACAAAACATTCTTGCAGATCCTTGAGCAACATGCCCCCACCTGTACTGTTAGAACAAAAAATAAACCAGCCCCCTGGCTATCTAAGGACACAAGGCTAAACATACAACTAAGGAACAAATTCTGGTCGAAATGGAGAAAAACTAGAAACCCAATAGATCACCTAAACTTTAGACAAATTCGTAATTCCACAAAAAAATCCATAATCCTTGACAAAAAAACTTCTACCTCAAATTCCAACAAAACCAACAAAATAATCTGCAAAAGTTTTGGTCAGGTATCAACAAATTACTCCACCCAGGACAGTCCAAAACACCTACCCCCTCAAACCTAACCCAAACCTCCCCCAGCCACATAGCCAACACCTTTAATAATTATTTCTCTGAAACAGTCCAAGCACTAGCAACCACCTTACCACCTTCCTCCACCACTAAATTTCCCTCACCAACCAAATTACCCCAGCCTTTTAACCTTCAACCTGTACCAACATCTTTGATACACTCCTTGCTTCTTAAATTAAAACCATGTACACCATCAGCTGACCTGCTTCCAGCTGAATTCCTGCAAGTCGCAGCTGGTGCACTTGCCTACCCTATTTCTATCCTAATAAACAGAACCATCTCTGAATCTTATGTCCCATCTATCTGGAAAATCTCCCATATCATCCCTCTGCATAAGGGAGGTACCTCAAATGAATTATCTAACTTTCGCCCAATAGCCCTTCTCTCCCCATTGCAAAGATTATGGAGCGATGCATCCATCGGCAATTACTTCAGTATCTCCTACAAAACAACCTTCTAGTTGACTACCAACATGGTTTCAGGCCTCACCACAGTACCACAACAGCTCTTCTATCCTTTACAGATAGCATTAATAAAAACAGGAATACTAACCTACTATCTTCTGCTCTTTTTATAGATCTCTCAAAGGCCTTTGATATGGTTAACCACCAAATACTATTAAATATACTTGAATCACTTTCCCTTGATCATCAACTAGTAAAATGGTTCCAATCCTACCTTGAAAACAGGAAACAAGCAGTCCTCTGGGAAAACAATCTATCTTCTCAGCTCCCTATCACCCTTGGAGTCCCTCAAGGATCTATTATTGGACCTCTCCTTTTCACAATTTTCATTAATGATCTAAAAACTTCCCTTCCACAAACTACATGCATACAATATGCTGACGATTCAACTCTGGTATGTGCCGCATCATCCCCTGCTGAATTACAAGCTAACACACAAACTGTCTTTACTTTAGTGGAAAACTGGTTCCATCAATGTTGTCTCCTCCTGAACCCTAAAAAAACTAAATTACTTCTATTTACTCCCACACAGAAATCCCCCTCTATCAATCTCACAGTAAAATCAAACAATGGCACAGAAATAGCCCCTGAAACCACCACCAAACTCCTCGGTGTATTAATAGATAACCATCTTACCTTTGACTCACATATTAACGCTAGTATTAAATCAGTAAATAGAAAACTTGGATTCCTCTACAGAATCAGACCATTCCTTACAGAATCAGTAAAGATCTCTATTTCCCAAACCCACCTTATTTCCACCCTACTCTATGCCTCACCTATATATACCAACCTATCCAGAACTAATCTAAATAAACTAGCAACCACCTACAACAACATAGCTAAATTTGCCACTGGTACCCCTTCCGTACTCACCACTGCCTTAACCTTAGACATCTCGGATGGCTGGAAGTACAAAACCAACTAGTTTACCAGCAACTCATTTTTATTCACAAGATTTTACATCATCCTTCAAACACTGCCATACTATGTAACCTAGTAAATTCTTATAAAAACCTTCCTACCCTAAGATCAGCTAAAAAACTACAAGTAGCCACTACCAAATCCTTTAACAAAGCTGGAGACTGCCTATTCTCAAATGCAGTTGGCAATTCCTGGAACAAACTTCCAACTGAGATCACATCCCTTACTTCCACCAACCTTTTCAAGAATCAGCTGAAAAACTTCATGAAAACCAAATGGCTTTGCCCCTGCTCTCAGCCTGACTGATACTTATTTTCTCCTCTTTCTAACTCTAACTCTCAAACTTGATTTCTTTTGCTGAAACTCCTCTACCTTCTTTATATGGCAAGTTTAAATACTTCTTGCTCTCTTTTTTTTTGTATCTCCCCATTATGACTTTTTGTATTTTTTTGCTTACTGAAACTGAACTAGAACTTTTTCTTTTTTGGCTATTAAAAAAAAAAAAAAAAAAAAAAAATATTATTTGTACTATTTGTATAAATGTTTCCTTGTTTCTGTCCTTGTTATTGTCTCGGAGCTTTTCTCCTCGGGCCTCTACTGAAAATGGACATATATCCAGTTAGACTAGCCCGGTCAACAAATGTAAAATAAATAAATAAATAAATAAATAAGCTTATAAATGCCTGTCCCTCAATGTCCTGTTTGGTTACAGGACAGCATTATTCTTTTGGGAAAACATGGCTTGGCTTAGAAAGACCCACTGGTTGTTAGCCTAGTGACAATCTATGAATCTATAAATCTATGAAACGCAAGTATCATTATTAGGTGGGTAGGACACTCTGTCAAGCTAAATATATATGGCCCATCCTTCAACATGCTTTAAAATGATCATTCAAATCAATGCAAAGGAAATTGTTTTACAGCAATAAATAATAACTTCTAAATATAACTCCAGTAACAGAACACGTTAAAATCCAAGCAGCAATTAGGTATTTTACAATATAATACATAAACATATACATTGTTGCAATCATTACATGTAATAAAAATGTCTGTCTTTGTAAACTGATCTCTTTAATTGGGACACATATATCAAATATGCAGTAGTCTCCAATGCGTTTGCTTTATGTCTATGAAAAGTATGCAATTGATGTTATGAGTGCACATTCATATCTGGATGTGCCAAAGGTTACCACCATGTATATGTGTCAATTTGCATGCATTTTGAAATATTAAAATTAAATGGAATTGATGCTATTTTGTATGTTTTCCTTCCCCCACAGTGTATCTTTATTTATTTATTATCTTTTTTCTTTCTTTTTTGTGAAACATTCTTTCTGCAACACAAATGACCATCACAAGCAGCTAGACTGACCACTGGTGATCGTACCTCCATACCTGCCCATGTGGCTGCAGAGGCACAACCACAGGCAGTACAGACACCCAGCACATCTGGGTTCCAACCTGTCAGTGTTCCCTTCACAGCTTCTGTGCTACCTGCTCCAACTGCATCAGGTAGGTCTGACCCAGGGGCTGGTGCCATAGTACCCAACAGGAGTAGCATTAGTGGAGGTGGCAATTTTGTCAGCCATCAGGAGCTAACTGAGTTGGTAGAGGACATTATGGAGACGGTCCTTGGTGCATGAATCAGCAAAATTGAAAAGATCCTGCTCTGAATAGCCAAGTCAAAGCCCTGTCTAGCACTGACTCAGGTATCTGTGACAGGAGAGAGTGGTGACAGTTATGAAGGTGAAGACTATATTCTCAATGTCTCTGATGTCCCCTACTTATCCCTGGTCATGATGTCTCCCAGCCTTTTGTGTCCATCAGCATCCCTGTTTGTTTTGTATGTCCTGTATGACCGCACCCGATGCCTAGCCTTCCCAACATATGTAACCCTCTTATTCCTAATTGCCTTCCATAACAGTCATCTCTCTAGAAAAAAAAATGACACCATACATAGCTCCCCACTTTGCTTATGTGTCTACTTGACACACTTGATTTTTGTCCAAATGGCCATACAACATTATTTAGTTGTTGTCACAACCTCCCCTGATGTGACTATTCAAATTCATCAAATCCTTGTTAAAAGTGTACATTTACATTGTGAAGAAGTGGATAACTATGGTCCCCTCCTAACACTGTCCTGCACATTCCTTTACTCTTCTCCATGTCCTACTCTCTGCTTACTTCTCATTTTTACCACTGTCCTATCAACCCCTTTTGACATGTTTAATCTGGTCAAAAAACAGAATAACACACAAGACACATGGCCCAGAAAAAAAACTTCAGTTTTGTCCTCAGAATTTGAGTGTTGCACAAATGATAAATGCCAGTAAATGGCATTTCACATCCTATGGCAAAAAATTAAGATTTTACCTTTGACAGCACTAGTATGGTTATCGTCATGTGAATGCATTTAGCCTTGCTGTGCTATCATCTCTCAACTGTCCATATTTTTGTAGAATGTCCAGATTTTGCCTCATATTTTGGTCCGTTTTTCTGGCAAATCATTAAAGATCGACGATACAAAATAATGACAGACCTTTCAGTTTCAAAAACCTGTTATTCATCAAATGTCTATGTTTGTAAGAGCAATATTTAAAAATCAGCCCTAATTTTGGACTTTTGTCCAGATTTCTTGCTTTAAGAGGGTGAGAGGTATGTGTGCTATAGAAATATAAAGTAATAGCTCTCTCGGGAGATAGTTGCTCCTACATGTTTGTTAGGCTGCAGTATGTGATGTACACCTTATGGAATGTTACAATTGTCAATACTGTGATGAAGCCTGATGCCTACATTCTCCCTTGCTTCTATATTTTGCCAGTGTCCCTTCAAATGTGTGATTTTTAGCATGCAAAGTATGAATTCCTCTGTGGTCTGCTGAGATAATGCTCAGGTCTCTAGAATGCATTTGCAAAGTGTCAAGGGATCAAATTCAGAAGTATGTCAAACATTGTTTCATGTTTTTTACATTAATATTATGCATGGAACTGTTAACTCCATAATTATTAACCCACCATTATACTGCTTATGCCTTAATCATTGTTCCACCATCCTACCCTGCTTGCTCCCTATTTGTGAACACTTTATTGTATTGAGCATGACAGAATCATGTTGAGCTCATAGCTCAATGACAAGTTATTGTCATATAATGAACAGGCGCTGGCTCTGAATGTACACCATATGGGTTGTTTCAAATGTAGCTACTGTTATGAAGTGTGCTCCACATAAACTCCCTTGTTTCATCGTGTTCCCATAGTGCCTTCAAATGTGTGTGTATCATACCACCTGACATTTGCCTTGCTATGTGGTGAGATCAGGTAATGATCATGTTTATAGGCTGTCAATCAAGATTGTCAGTTGTTTGAATCTAGTATCTGGTGTAAACTTATGAACACTACCTTTTCTCATTTAATGTCGCCCTGTGAAATTATGGATATATATATTATTCCAGCAGGAGTAACTTGCTTGGTTTGTTATGTGGTTCATAGTCATCCCAAGCTTCTTCATAACTCTCCAGCAATAAGTGCAAGACATTTGGTCAAATAAAGGATGTCTGTGGTGGTGACAATTATACAGCAGTAAGCAGAATTTACAAATATTGTTCAAATTCACACACAAGGTGGTAGGATTAAATAATTAGCATTTCCATGCATTTTCTGAAGTATTTGAGTATGACACACAGATGTATATTATGATGTAGTGCCTGTAGTACTCAGTGATATAATAAAAACAAATGCCAACTACATAAGGAATGCTAAAACATGCCTTAAACATGTACAGTCACTATATATGAGGATAGCCTAAGTATGTCCCTCTGCTATCTATATAATGAATAATTTACTGCAATAAACGTGACAAATGTGTAAAGGTTGTCACCAAAAACATTAAAATGACACGTCTGTTATGAAATTGATCATAGTCACAACTGTTTATTTATTTATTTATTTATTTGCAGTTTGTTTGCCAGGATAGCCCATTGTGCTACACAGAGCCCATTTTCAATTGAGTCCTGGGGAGAAAAGCTCCAGAAAATGCATATGCACATACAAAGTTCACATTGTACATACACATTACAAAAAGATTTACAGAGTAAGTATGGAACTTAACAAGAATATATCAAATAAATTTCAGTAGAGAGCAAATAAAAATACAAAAAAAAACATTTTTTTCTTTTTATTAAGCATGGGATAACTATAGCACACTCCTTATGTGTGCAACACTTGGCAAGGGCAACATAGACAGACTACTGTTAATTCCAGCTCTGAGTTCAAAACCTTATATGAATAATTATGCATGTAGTAAAACTTTGACATCATTTGCACAAATGAGCTTGTCAATGGCGCACTTCAGGAAGTGATTTTGACAAAAAAATGTCAGTGGCTTATATTACTTGTGCATGTTTTAATGTTTTTTAATAATCAAGATATGATGTGTTCACTGTAATATTATGTAAACAATACATAATGTACATTATGTTTGCAGTATAACATATTATAGTTGCAAGTGATGTACAATGGTGTAGGACTTTTGCACATGTACTTGCTAAGTGGTATTAACTAGTGTCCTTTCATATGTTTGATATCTATGTTTTGTCTTTACATTCTACATTGTATACACATTAGAACATATCTACAGTGACACACAAAATAATGAAGATTTGCATACTGTGATCCTGAGCTGAACACTCAGGAATGCTTGGTTGTCTCTCCACTTTTTCATAATTGTAATTATCATCTTTCATTAACATGGTCAATTCACCATAATGTGAAACAGCTGCTGCAATGCCCATGAATTAAAGGATATATAACTTATGTGAGTATTATATCATTACTTGTAATCAACACATTACTGTTTTCTCTGCTTGTCAAGACACATTTCTTTCCACACAAAATCTGTCTTCTCTGTAATGCAGTGATGAGGTCATCATTCATCTCTAATGTGCAGTTACAGTGATGAGGGCATCATTCATCTCTAATGTGCAGTTACGGTGATGAGGTCATCATTCATCTCTAATGTGCAGTTACAGTGATGAGGTCATCATTCATCTCTAATGTGCAGTATTTCACACTTCATCAGATTTCTCCTGTGGTACTTGCAGTTGATACAGCGTACTTTACATTGTGTACTTTTGACAGTTTGGTGCTGACTGACTGTGTGTTTATGTCTGTAGTGATTGTGTACTTTGGCAGGTCAGTTTTGACTGACTGTGTGTTTGTGTCAGTAGTGCTAGGTAGAAGTGGCTTCACTCACAAATCACACGTGCACTTCCTCTAACACTAGGGGATAAAGCTCCTCCAGTGATTTATTCACCTTTTAGCATAAACATCTTCTCTGTAACACGTTGATGAGGTTATCCTTTTAAATGTGTTGTAGACAACACAATCATACATCTCCTGTGGTGCTTGATATATGTTTGGGATATAGAATATTATTTAATGAAGAACTAAGAATATATGACATCAAGCAAGACAATTGTCTTTGAAAGGCCAGGATTACCACATACAAATAAAGACATGACCTTCTACATCTTAGCCCTATTTGTTCAGGCAATATTTTAGGGGGCACAGAGTCTAAAATTTCAGAATATCACCTTTGCCTCTTGTAAGTAGAAAGCCACTTGCAAATGGAGACCATATCTACCATGGATCATTTCCATACTTTCAAAGCTGGTGAGACTAGCTTCAGTAAATATCAACAAGATGCAACCCAGTGAGCTTCCCGTTTTACTTTTCAGTTCATCATTTATGAACCAGATAGCTTGGCTGATGTAAGAACCCTTTTCAGCCATAATCCAATCCACAAATGCAAAAGTAAATGAACACTAATATATGAACAATTTAGTTTAACCACTCAACCAACATTTTCTTCAGAGTTGGAAGAAAACTAGAGTACCCAAAGGAAGTCCATGCAGATAAAGGGAAAATTCATAAATGTCATGCAGCCAGTGACTAGATGTCAGGACTGAATCCTACACCCTGAAGCAGAGAGGTAAATAGCTTTGCACTGAGTTTTCATTCTGCTCCCTCCAACTCTCTGAGACAATGTGCTGCTATGTTTACAGCTCAGTTATATTGATCATTAAGGCACTGGAACAAATGTTGAGAAGACCACATCCAAAGAATGGCTTATGGTATGACAGTTAGTTAACCAATCCAGTAATACTATTTGCAAATACCCAATGTGTATATATATCATTGTGTTACAGATACCTTTTTTAGTACCATTACAACCTCAGTAGGATACTCTAAAAGAGAATTCACTAAGAATTAAATTGCTTGAGATAAGCTCATGCAGGAGAATATTGAAACATGCCATTCCTCTACTAATCCCTAACTTCCACCTCCCTGCCCTACCTATTACTTATCAATACTACTTGAATACAACCCCTTGCAACACAAAACTTCCTTGCTTCTACCACCTAGGGATCTTTGCTCTTCCTGCTCCCTCACTTAGTACACAAAATTTACTCTATCATTTGTGAGTGGGACTGTGTGTGTACTTTTATATATATATATATATATATATATATATATATATATATATATATATATATATATATATATATATATATATATATATATATATATATATATATATATGTCCCCCTGCTATCTATATAATGAATAATTTACTGCAATAAACATGACAAATGTGTAAAGGTTGTCACCAAATATATATATATATATATATATATATATATATATATATATATATATATATATATATGTGTGTGTATATATAAATACATGCATGTATATTGGAGAGTGAATGAGGAGGGTGTCTGTGCCAACACAATGCATAGTCCATCAGTGGTGGTATGTACCTTTGTAAAGAAAGGTTAATTTTTTAAATTTTCTGCACCTGTATCTTGTGTTTCAAATTCTCAAAAATGGGTTTCACACTAACTTGTAATAAAGCTGTAGGGTCACCAATCATGATAATTCCTAAATGCCTACAATCTGTAGCTAACCTTTTCCTAACACCTCCCTCCTTGCCAACATATTCTTACCATTGTTACTTAACAGAAAATAGAAATATCTGTGTTTTCCCTTAATTAATAACAAGTCTGGAGACATGTTCTAGCTCTTTTATGGCTGCCGATGCCACATCACTATTATGTTTTGGCTTAACTATTATACATATATATATATATATATATATATATATAAATATATGTGTGTGTGTGTGTGTGTGTGTGTGTATCTATAAATCACTAAGCGTTTCTGTCGATACAAGCTTTTATTTGACCAGTATTTATTAGTCAACCAGGAAATAGCAGAGCAGTCGGATGTACTCTATTTCATGCACAACTAAATGTTACTGCTTTCCCACTGTTAGGCTATTTACCAGATTGTCGTGATTGTTGATCTAATTGTAAAACAACTGTCCTTAAATGTAATTAACAAGGCACCTTAACAAGATGCATGGGTATGTTGCTGCTGCTAAAACGTGCCTTAGACTCTGTGTGGTGGTGGCATCGACTGTGTGTGTGTTTGTATAAACTGCTGAAACGCTGCTAAGGTCCATTTCTAAAGTTACTTTGTGCTACTTCACCTGCATGACAAATACCATAATGAATAGTGCTGTTTCTCACACAGTAGATACCTTCTACATCTACCTTGCATGCCATAGAGTTTTTCAAATGTCAATTGACCTGCTGTGAGGTTTGTTCTGCATAGTCTACTGAACCCTTGTTATGGTATGTATTCTATTTGACATGTATTATGAAGTAACTATTAGCTGCTGTAGCATTTTACATTTGCCTTTTAACCAGTGTTTTCTCTCTCTCATTATCTTCTCTCTACTCTATAAGTCTAAGCCCCTAAATCTCGTGAACTCTCCCTCGTCCCAGTAGAGTGCTGAGTACACTCCTAGAGGTAACTCCACAAGCCGGGATAACACCCAACTACAACCAAAAGATAACTAATTGTGCATCTTGACTTTTCAACTCATTATTAATTCCTGACCTATAAATAATAATTCAGTGCTTCTTGCATAGTGCTGGTGCATGCCTAGCTAGGAGCGACGACTGCTCATTTTAAACTTCCCCCCGCCCCACATAGATATTTTAAAATCTAAAGTATAATGGCATATTTTCCCTGTTAATCACTAAGGACATAGTTTTTTTTCCTTTGGCTTAAGTGTAACTATGGCTTACACTTATTTTCATTCACATTCTGGGATCATACTAAGTTTACTTTATCCACCATAAAGTACTTCATTGATTATTTATTCTCACTGTGTACTGGCTGGGGCTGGCCGGCCCGCTCCATTCACCCTCGCCCTACTCAGGCTCACTTTGCTTCCGTACTCTACCCTACCACCATTCCAACCCATCCCTTCTTCTACTACATTTATTCCTACCATGCCACTCCCACCCACAATAATCGACCTATTAGCAGGCACACTTAATTAACTATATGCAGCAAATACTAATCTCTGCCAACTAACCAATCCCACCTCCCACCCTACCAACCAATCTAAGCAATATCCTCCTTAAACCCCTTCTCTACTCTAGCTCCTCCTTACTGACACCTTCATCCCACAAATAACTATTCAGCCAAATTACTATTACCTTCTACTCCTTAATACAAAATGCTTCACTACTGCACAATTCTTACAACACTGTCACTAGCAGCATCTTACTGCCTACCATACACTCACACCCACACCTCAACCCCACCACAAAAATACTTCTCCCTTCCGACAGCACAGAAATCATATTAACATAGATGTATCCTCAGCCATTTACAACTCTAAATACATTGATCAAGTTACCCACTATATTTTATTTATTTATTTATTTGTCTTTTGTGAACCGGGTTAGTCTGGCTGGGCAGGTGCCCTTTTTCAGCAGAGACCTGAGGAGAAAAGCTCCAGATACATTGTTTGCAGTTAGATACAAAACAAGATTACAGTTGCAATAGTGTTTACAGTTAGATAGAAAAATTATTTACAGTTGCATATAAAGCTGAAAATACAGATATAAATCATTTACAGTTGCATATAAAAATTGAAAAATACAGATTAGTAAAATTCGTAAGATGGGTTTATATGATGTGTTCAACGTTCTATTTAGAGGGAAAAAGTGTAAATGAGTCCATGTTGGTAGGGAGAAGAAAAAAAAATAAAAGATTAAAGGTGAAAAGCAAGGAGGGGATAGAGGGTATAACAAAGCACTAAGTAGTTGTTGAGAAACAGGAAGTATAGGTTAGAAGGTAAATTATAGCAGTCTTACAAGCAAAGGGGGGTCAGGGGGGGGTCAAGTGGGGTCTTTACAGGGGCAGGACCATGAATTTTGCATTTAGTCTTTTAGGGCTATTTTGAACTTGGATGAGTTTTGGAGAGATCTGATGGGGACAGGAAGCTTGTTCCAAGCTGTGGAGACTGTATGACTATAAAGACTTTTACCTATGGTTTTATTAGGTTTGGAGATCTGGAGCTGGTATTGGTCAGATCTACGCAGCTTGCAGTTAGAGACATAATGGGAGATGAGAGTAATTAACTTGGGACAAGCTTGGGGGTGTAGCAGGATAGATTGTGTCTTATGAAGCTGAGGTAGAAGGAGTTGGTTATGGAACTCTGGCCAATTTAGTTTTTGAAGTGATAGGCAGTGGTGTGAGCGGTAGTGGAAATTCGTGGCAAATCTGGCGATTTTATTCTAGGTTAGTTCAAGTTTATGTAATAGATTTTTTTTGGAGGTTGGTAAAAATAGGGGCAGCATAAAGTAATGTTGGAAGGAGGTAGGCTTGGACAAGGGAGGTTTTAGATTCCTGTGTAAGGAATTTTTTATTTTTGTATAATATTCCAAGTTTCTGATGGGTCTTTTTGATGCAGATGTTGATGTGGATGTCAAATTTTAGTTCATCATCAATGTGTACACCAAGAAGTTTAGTGTGAGACGTTGCCAAAATAACTGTATTGTTTAGAGAAGAGATAGAGAAGGAGATTTTGAGATGTTGGAGAGGTTTGGAAATGGAAAGGAAAAGAAAAAGTTTAGTTTTATCAGGGCTAAGTAGGAGTTGGTTAGTGGTGAGCCATCTTTCAATAGAGAGTAGTGTGCCTTGTGTGAGGGTATGTAGGTGAGTTAGGTTGTCAGAGGCAGAGATAATCATAGAGTCATCTACATATTGAATATGTTTAGAGTGAGGACAGGATTGGAAGAGATCACTAGTAAAAATGTTGAATAGTAAGGGGCCCAGGATGGGGCCTTGAGGGACTGCAGTTAGAATGGGAAGGAAAGGTCAAGTAGCTGATAACCATTTGACAGATTATGTTCTATTAGATAGGTAAGAAGAGAACCAGTTAAGGGTAGAGCAAGACAGGTTGAGGAAGGAAAGTTTGGAGAGCAAGAGGTTATGTGAAACAGTGTCAAAAGCCGTAGAGAGGTCTAGTAAGATGGATGATACTAGTTTGTTGTTATTGAGAGAGGTAGAGATGGAGTTGGTGAAGGGTAGAAGCCATGTTGAGTAGGGGTCAGAGATTTTCATCAGTTATATGTGCCAGGAGTTGTTTGTGGATACACTTTTCTAAGATTTTAGAGAGATGTGATAGGATAGCGATAGGTCTAAAATTTGAGGTGGAGTTGCCTCCTTTGTGCAAAGGGATAATGTATGTTTTTTCCATATTTGTGGGACTAGGTTTTCCCAGATAGACTAGAAGGCAACTAATATTACCTTTATATAACACAACATCAGATTCAAACTACTAAACTTTCTCATTAATATAGCTTCAAAACTCATAATAAGTAGTGATATACATGAAAATCCAGGACCCAGTACAACCCTCCCTCTAAATAACAAGCCTTACTCTCAGCCACAGAATAGATTTTATTTTCCTCATAAAGGATCAGCTTTACTACTTCTGAATATAAATCTCAGAAGTATTCTAAACAAGGTTCAGGAACTCCATGCCACCCTCTCTCTCTCTCTCTCTACTCCCGAGACACCATCATCCTAACAGAAACATGGCTTAAGCCCCACACCAAGGACGATGAAATCACCACCACAGGTTACAATATTCTGAGTGCAGACTGAATAGGAAAAAGAAGTGTAGGAGTTGCAATTATGTTCAAAAATAATCTTACACTACAACTTCTAAATCAATCCCCCCAACATTTATCAACACTGAGATACTCTGGACCAAACTTCAAATGAACCCCAATAAACATATAACTATAATAGCCACCTATATTCTCCCAGGAAACAACCTTGCCACCATAGAATATTTTTACTGGATTTCCAAAAACATTCCTTATGAAACCACCATTCTGGGTGACTTTAACACAGATCGGCTTTCTTGCAACTCTAATAATCCTAGTAACCATATTAACATGTATGGTTTCTCACGATTTATTCAAACCCCCACCAGAATAGACAAAAAATCAAACAGGCAGACTATTCTAGAGTGGACATTAACAAACAAACCCTCCCATTTCCAACATTCTGGATGTCTCACTGATGTGCTCACTGACCACATAGTCACCTACCTTCTCAGGCAACATACAAACCCAGTCAAACATACAATATATTGCCAAATACAGAACATGAAAAACTTTAACCCCCTAAAATTAATATCCACACTTAAGCAAATTAATTGGTCTCCCCTTAATGCCATGCCCCCAATACTGCTGTTGAATACTTCAATTAGACCTTTTTCAGTATTCTTAACAGCATAGCTCCACCTAGGGCAACCCGCATCAAGGCAAACTGTACTCTATGGCTAACTAAAGAAACAAGAATGCTCTTTAAACTTGGAGATAAAGCCTGGGACCTATGGTATGCCAACAAATCTCAGACAAATCACCTAGAATTCCAAAAACATAGAAACAAAGCCAAAAGTCAAATTATACAAGACAAAAAAATACTATACTAATATACAACATAAACATCCAAAACATCCACAAAAGTTCTGGTTAGCAATCAATAAAATACTCCATCATGGACATGCAACAACCCCACCCACCTCTACACCACTGCTGAACAATTTAATAAATACTTTACTGAGAGCATCCTACCACTTGCCAACAATACTTGCCCTAACCCACCAGCTACACCTTCAATAACCACAAATATTGACAATTATTTCTTCTTCCAACCCATCCCCACAAAGAACATCCAAAAACTGCTTAGATAATTAAAGCCAATAATAGCAGCTGACAACCTGACAGCTGACTTTCTCACAATAGCAACTGAAGCTATTGCCTCCCCAGTATCAATACTCATAAACTGATCTATCTCAGAACAATATGTCCCACTGTTATGGAAAATATCGCACATAATCCCCCTACATAAAGGTAGCAACTCACCCAAACTCTCAAATTATAGACCTATTGTCATACTACCCTCATTTTCCAAAAGACTAGAAAGGTGCATTTACTCACAACTTCTCCAATATCTTTTAACAAATAACCTCCTAGCCAAATCTCAACATGGGTTTAAACCTAACCATAGTACCACAATTGCCTTCCTTAATTTCACTAACACTATTAATCATTACAGAAATGAAGGTAAAATGGTTTCATCAGTCTTCTTGGAAATGTCTAAGGCCTTTGATACTGTATCCCATCCCAAGTTACTGACATCTCTCAATAACCTAAATCTTGGCCCTAAAGCAATCACCTGGTTCTAAAGCTAATCTAACAGGTCGCCAACTAGCAGTGAAATAGTTAAAAGACCTCTCCCCCTACTACCAGTCACATTAGGATTTCCATACTTAGATCCCTTTTTTTCAGTATTTTCACCAACAATCTTAGTACTGCACCTCACTAGCCTCACTGATCCAATATGCACACGACTCAACGCTTATATGTGCCATTCTAATATACAACAACTCCATGACATTATGCAAAAATCCTTCACCAAAATCGAATCGAGCATCTCAAATCTACAACTCATCCTAAACCCCCAAAAGGCCAAGCTTATGATCTTCCAACCTACCAGAGTCCCAGACCCCACTCCCACTTTCTCTATCATCGCTATCAATAACACAATAATTACACCAGAATCTCACACAAAACTCCTAGGAGTAGATATAGACAATAATCTGGGATATGGGCGGCGCAGTGGTGCAGTGGTTAACATTGTCACCTCACAGCAAGAGGTTCTCCGGTTCGATTCTCGGCTGGGGTGCCTTCTGTGTGGAGTTTGCATGTTCTCCCTGTGTTCGCGTGGGTTTCCTCCGGGTACTCCGGTTTCCTCCCACATTCCAAAGACATGCATCTGGAGAATTTCTCCCTGGGCCTCCGCTGAAAACAGGCTCTGTGGAACCTAGTCGGACTTTCCCGGTCAACAAATGATAAATAAATAAATAAAAATATGATTGTTTTATATTGGAGAGACCAAGAGGGCATTTAAGATTAGAATGCTTGAGCATATAAGAGACATCAAGTAATAAGAAACAAGAAAGCTCTGTAGCCACTCATTTTAAATGTTTTCATAATGGTAATAGTGAAGGTTTACAGGGTACTATACTAGAGAAAGTTAAAGTATCAGTATTTGATGAATGTTTTTCAACAAAACGGCTTTTGATAAAGGAATCTTTTTACATTTTGAAATGTAATACTCTGCATCCATATGGACTCAATGAAGAGTTAAATTGGAAATATCCGATTTAATTATTTAATTGTTTAATTGAATATAGTATATGAGGCAAGCTTTTCTGATGTGTTTTTACTCCTTGAAGGCTTGTCTGGTGAGCCGAGATGTTAGAGCTGAGCTGAGTTACAAGTTTTTATTATTTTAATAAATTATTGGTGGATTCACTGGCTGGTTGTTTTTCTTTTCCACTTCTGTATTAGTGGTTTCAATATATTTTCTTCATGGCCAGGGGTCCCCAATACAACTTGCCTCGTGTATTCCGAGAAATCATAGGGAATGGTTCTCAGATGTCGTTAGACAATTATTTGAACAATTCCTCTGATAGAAATCTATCCTCTCATGCAGCAACTGCGAATGTGCCTAATATGTCCAATCCTTGCATTACCTGGGAAAGATGAGAATAAGAGAGAAACCAGTGTTGCCATAATCCTTTCGAGAATGTCGGAAGGAAATTACTATTGTCTTTGCCACAAGAAAGTAAGTCTTTATTTGAACAACTTGACTAACTTATGTGGAAGGAAACTGCTACCTTTTTTAATTTATTAGGGCTGAAAAAATATTTGGACTTAGATATTACACCCAGAGGGTTGAGAGTATATAAAGATCCTACTCTGCCCTCTGATCTACAGAATGTTACCGATACACAGTTCCATAAGCATTGGGTAGCAGCAGCACGTAAGTGCACCTTGGAATGGGTGAATATTCTTACAGATCGTGACAGAGTTAAACAGAGAGAACTGAAAGAACAAATTAAACAAATTTGTAACACCCTGTCAAGAGGCACTCATGCTTCTGTGCTTGATACTTATTTAAATAATATCAATTTAAAACTTAAAAACTTTGATGGGGAATTAGTGGATAGAAAGAAACGAAAGCTGTTGACAGATCTACGTGATTATGAAAATGGGAAGGCATTCATTTCCAAGGCCAATAGGAAGAAGGCTCATAATCATGTGAGGTTTCAAAAGCCGAAAAACGGTTCCCGGATGTACGATTCCTCTCTCTCTGCTTCAGATGGATTCTACACATCTTGCGACGAAGAATATGACAACCTGGAAGACTATCCCGCTCTACCAGCACTACAACAACCAGAGCGATATCAACAGACTTTTCGGGGTGAGTCTTTTCACTCTTGAGGGGGCAAACAAGGCACAAAACGCATTTGTGAAGCACAAGGACTGTTCCAGAGATACTTTTACCCACAGAGGGGGTATAAGCAAGGTAAAAAATCAAACTTTACCTCCAGTTAACAACAGTTATATTATAAACTTATCTGGACATGTCTTTACAGATTATGAGTATTCGGTTTTGAATCGAGGTTTAAAATTTGTTCCTACTGTAGTACCTTGCATTCATGACATTAAACGCGATGTTTTCAAGTTTAGTAGAAAATTGCATTTAAAATATTTCTTTAGGAATACTATTGTGGAAAGTGACCTTATAGATAGCAATGATAAGATAAGTGTTTCTGATGATAGTTTTTTTACTTGTGAATCAGATGCCTCTTTTAATGCTTATTGCAGGTTAGACACAAGTAATGTACATACTAAAAGTATATTTATACCTCCTTATTCTAATGAAGAAGTAGTACATTTGTCTAATATGTTGAATTTTGTACTTTATGATGATTTTACAAAATTTGATAAAAATAGAGGGCGTATTAATTATAATTTATCCATTATGGAGTGGAAAGCCCTTAAAACATTAAGTAAAATGGAAAGTGTTATATTTAAACCTTCAGATAAAGGAAACAAATTCGTTATTATGCACCATGGCCCAGTATTTTTCTATGTATATGGAACATTTAAATGATAATCAAACTTATGAAGTTGTTGATATATCAGTATATAATCAAGCTATGAAGGAATATTATGAACTTTTATCCAAAGGCAACAGACTTGGATATTTTACAGACTTAGACATCAAGAATAAATTTGAAATAAAAGATAGTAAAATGGCACATTTCTATTGCCTTCCGAAGGTGCATAAAGATTTAAATAGACCACCAGGGAGGCCTATAGTGGCTGGATGTGATTACTTTACACATGCATTAGGTGTTTTTTTTTACATCATTGTTTGAGTTCTGCAGTATATAAGCTTCCTTCTTATATTAGAGATGTATTTGATTTTATACATAAAATTAATGATATACAATGGAATAGTGAAATGTATTTTTTTACAATATATGTTAAGAGCTTATATACTAGTATTGGTCATGCTTTTGGCTTAGAGGCAGTTAGATTTTTTCTAGGAACCTCTCCAGTTACAGAATATGTTATAGATCTAATTTATTTCTGTCTTTCAAAAAACTTTTTTGAGATCAATAATATTCTTTATAGACAGAAACAAGATACGGCCATGGGGGCTGCTTTTGCCCCCATGTATGCTAACCTTAGTATGGGTCTTTTTGAATCAGAATATATTTATAGAAGCACATTTTTTCGTCAGTATGTTGTTAGATATTTTTGATATATTGACGATTTAATTTTTATTGCCCGTGGTGATCGAGATATGGTTGAACAATTTATTCAGTCATTACATTGTAATAGATTTCATTTACAATTTGATGGACTATTAGTAGGAACTTGCATTCCATTTTTGGATGCACAATTGAGTATTATTGATAGGACTGTTTACATAGTACTGTCCATAGAAAATCTGATCAGGGTACACAATTTGTGCATAGAGATAGTTGTCATCTGACTCATACTTTGGAAGCACTTCCATATGGTGAGATGCTTAGGGTATCTAGATTATGTAATAACATTGGAGATTTAAAAAGAGAATTAAAAGTAACTGTGGATATGTTTGAGAAGAGGGGCTATGATAGGAATTTGATAGAAAGTTACAAATAATTCACATATTAATTCACATATGTTGGTTCCACATAAAACTGTTAGAACTGAACCCTCTGAGGATGCTTAATTTCTGAAATTACTCAAGAAGTGAAATTTTTTTGGAACTATTTGTGCTCTTTGAAGAGTGTCTCATCGTGGTTAAATGCTAGATTGGGCATTTCTTATAGAAGAGGCAGAAATATACATAACTTCATTGTCAGGGGGAAGTTTTGTTCCCCTGACTTTAGAACTAATCAAAATATATTTCCATTGGGCACTTCTTGTTGTAAAAAGTGTAAAGCTTGTAAATATGTAGTAGATAAGTTTGTTGATATTAATCACATTCCATTTGATACATGTTGCAGTTTTACGTGCAACACAGAAGGAGTTATATATGCACTTAAATGCCCCTGTAATTTGTTTTATACTGGAGAGACCAAGAGGGCATTTAAGGTTAGAATATTTGAGCATATAAGAGACATCAATAATAACAAACAAGAAAGCTCTGGAGCCACTCATTTTAAATGTTTTCATATTGGTAATAGTGAAGGTTTACAGGGTACTATATTAGAGAAAGTTAAAGTATCAGTATTTGATGAATGTTTTTTTAAAAAAACGACTTCTGATAAAGGAATCTCTTTACATTTTGAAATTAATACTCTGCATCCATATGGACTCAATGAAGAGTTAAACTGGAAATATCTGATTTAATTATTTAATTATTTAATTGTTTAATTGAATATAGTATATGAGGCAAGTTTTTCTGATGTGTTTTTACTCCTTGAAGGCTTGTGTGGTGAGCCGAAACATTAGAGCTGAGCTGAGTTACAAGTTTTTATTATTTTAATAAATTATTGGTGGATTCACTGGCTGGTTGTTTTTCTTTTCCGCTTCTGTATTAGTAGTTTCAAATAATCTGAGATATGACCAACACATATCACAAACAATCAAAAAGATACACCAAACATTAGGAACCCTATACAGAAATAAAAAAATGCCTATCCAGCAATACTAGAATAGCTATTGCCAGAACCCACCTTCTATCCACACTCCTTTATGCCTCATCTATACTTACCAACCTTAAGGAAACAGACCTTGAAAAACTTGAAGTATGCTATAATAAGATAGCAAAATTCTCCACAGACTCGGCACATAGGTCACACCATTGCCTTGCTCTAAAAAAACTCTCTTGGCTAGAACTACCTCAACTACTAAACTATAACCAGCTTATAATGGCTCAGAAAATACTTTACCAGCCTGAAGACATAACAGCTATCCAGAACATAACAGTACCTTACTCCAACAACTGAATACGACACTCCACCAATAAATCACTCTTAAAAGTCACTAAGGCCACAAATACAGAGAGACTGTCTTTATTCAAATCAAATAGCAAAAGCCTGGAACTCACTCCCACTAACAATTAGATCCACAACAAACACTGCTCACTTCAAAAAACTACTTAAACCTATCAAACACCTGGCTCTACTCATGCAACACACTAGGCTGACCTTTAACAATGCAAAAAGACTCTTTCTGCCCTTTCATAATTTCTCTCATCCACTAAGCTGCCTCTACTAGTACACCCATAAACATTACCTACCATTAGTCAACTGGGAACTACTAAAAAAATAATCCCTTCACAAAACTTGAAACCTTAATCCTTCCTCTTCCTATTTCAACATTTGTACCTCAACTGTCAGAATAGACTTATAATGTTAAGCCACTTATGTTTATAAATACTGTCTGGACTTTATATGGGTCTCCTTTCATACCTTTTATAATTAACTTACCTTTGATCACCTTCTCTGTATCTAAGAAGTTTTAGCCATGCTGTCATCCTTACTGATCATTGTATAATCCACATAATGTATCATTGCCATGCAAGTATACTATTCTGGAAATTCTGTCTGTTTATAGTTCTCTAGTATGTAAATTCTTTTATAACTGCCTTGTTTATAGTACTCTATTTTTGTAAATTATTTTATTGATAAGTGTAGCATTTCTCCCCGAGCCTCCACTGAAAATGGGTATCTGCCCATTTGGACCTTCCTGGTAAACAGATGTGAAATAAAATGAAATAAATAATATCATCTGTACACCATAAGGATATTACTGGGTTACTGTACTACACTTTTATTCCAAATGTGGGATTTTAGAGTTAACACTGAATAAAAAATCTCTGTGACCGAAACAAAGAGCAGAAGGGGTACGGGGTACCCTTGCATCGATACCCTAGTTAGATTAGTTGTCTTGGACAAGCACCCATTTTTATCTACTATCACCTTAGGATTACTGTACAACAGTTGACATTATACAATGATTTTTTTTTTGTGGGAACTTCATAGATTCCAATAAATTCCAAATAAATGACCACTTTATCAAACGGAAAGCTATTATGAAGTCAATTAGCACTTCCCCTACATTTAGATTCTGTAGAGTACATACCTTTAGTATGTTCAACCACATTCTTACCAGTTTGGGACAGCCCACTCCGTTTTTGATGAAACTCTGCTGTTTTAGTGAGATTAATTGAGGCAATACATTAGTGATTCTAATTGCTAAGACTTTAGAGTACATTTTCAAATCTAAGTGAAACAGGGCTATAGGTATGTAATTACTCAACAAATTCTTGTACTTATTAGGTTTGTGAACATAAGTACATTGGCAATATTAGATCCATCCATCCTCAACCCCTTTTCCCATTTTGCACATTGGGTCGGGGAGTCACTTCAGCAGTGATGATAATCTTGAGCCAAGTTTTACACCACCAGGTGGCTAGCCCTGCCACAGTAGTTCATCCATACTACTCACTTGCACACACACTCTTAGCTAAGACCAATTTAGAGTGCCTGATTCACCTACTACATGTCTTGGGAATGTGGGAGGAAACCGGAGCACTCAGAGGAAACTCACATGACTGCAGGAAGGACATGCAGACTTCACACAGAAGGCACCTCAGCTAAGAATCGAACAGGAGGACCTCTTGCTATGAGTCGACAACACTAACTACTGCACCACCATGGCCACTCTCCACTGACAATATTAGAGCCACTGAAAAATGTTCCTTTTCGCTCACAATCTTTATAAAATTCCAGGAGTGGTGCTACAAGTTCCTTTTTGAATTAGTTATAAAATGCAGCCATCAGCCCTTCTAACCATGGTGCCTTTCCGGGAATAGTCCATACATGGCTATCAGTATCTCCCCTTTTGACATTTCTTTATTTAAGTTGTCTGCTTCCCCATCAGTTAACATTGATAAATCAAGAGTGCTAAAAGCCACCATACATGCTTCTCCCTGACCTTCATTCAAATTATATTGTTGCCAATATTTCTTCATGAAAGCCATGTTGATTTGCTTTGTTGCAATTATAACTGGTCCCCTCATCCCTCTCTGTGAAAATAGCCATTTATTTTGCTCTTGTTCACTAAGTCCATAAATTTAGATTTTACATCATGAATTTGATAACATGCATTCCTGAGCATCCATTTTCCCTATTTATTTACTTCAGCTTTTCCTTGTCTTTGCAATTTCCTCTTTTATATCATATGAATTATATTATATGAATTATATGTCCTTGAAACTCTTTTACTTTAGTCATGTTGTCTTTTTTGCTCTGCCATTTTAACTGGCATGTTAAGCCTCTTATATTTACTTTGAAATATCCCCAGTAAAGACCTTTTGATTCCCATCCAAATGGTGTGGCTCACCAAAAACTAGTTCTCGTCCTCCTTAGTATTCCCGCAGCCCATGCAAATTTCAGTAGTAAGGAATCCAGTCTCCACACTTCTGGTAGGACATCTCTTTTACAATCCACAGTAGTAAATGTTACTATGGTGTTGTTTGACCAGACTGTCTGAAGGATTTCAATTTGCCCTATATTCCTAAACAGAAAAGTTGAGATCAGCAATTTGTCCATCTCAGTAGCTATACCCACCTTTGAGGCTATATACATATAATTCTTTTTGGTCAGGTATGTTGTGCTCTACACATGTATTAATTCTCAGTCTACCATTACAGCTTTTAGCAAAAGAAGCTGTTATCCTAACTCTAAATCATTCCTCTAGTATACTGTCCATAACAGGACCCACAGCTGTGTTGAAATCAATGTGCCATCCATACCTTCCATGTATAATTGCAGTGCTTTATGAAAATCCTGAAATGTAGTGGTTAAGTCCTCACTGGGATCATAACATTACCCTAGTAATAGCATTTGATTTATTTTTCATTGTTATAATAGCCCATCTCCCATCTTTGTCTGATACCTACTTTATCTTTGCCCACCCTAATGAATTGTGGATTATTATAGCTACCCCTGTCATTGCTGATTTGCAGCAACTGGCACATTCCAATCCATTCCATTAATTCCAGACACTGTGTTTGTCTTTGTATTTGACTTTAGCTTCCTGAAAGCAAACCACCTGAAAAATGAATGCTGCTAATATAGTTAAAAATCACCTTATGTTTGTATGCTGTTTCCATATCTCATATATCAAAACATCAGACTTAGTTGGACCAGGCCACCTTACAGAAGGATACCCTTTATCTATGACCCTTGTAATTTCTTCAGTCCAGTTCCCACCCCTTTACAGCTTAATTATTTAACACATAGTTACCTCATGACATTTGTATTGAGGCAATTTCCTCAGTATTTTATGATGAAATACCTCTTAGTCTTGTTATGTTCTATCTACTAACAGTGTGCCTTTGGTCAGAATATA
>NC_056731.1:745807125-745854625 GCF_019279795.1 Protopterus annectens
TCTTGATTAATGTATCTTGGCGTGATGCAGTGTGTAAGGCAGGTTCAACATGTGGGAGTGTTGCAAACTGTTTACAACGGTTTGCTGGCGCGTGCGTGTGTAAGGCAGTGTGCGTTTTAGCATGAATCAGCCTAGCTAACACCGTGTAAGGATGTGCTGCGTGTAACACTGTGTAGGGATGTGTGCTGGCTAAGTGACTGTGAGCGTGTTTAAGCTGGTATGCACATTGCTCCCTCAGGAAACAGAGAGGAAACAGGAAACAACCAAAATACAGGAAACTGCCAGGGAATACTGCTGGAGTTAATTGGTGGAAACAATTACAAGCAGGCAATTAAACAGGCAGACTAGAAGCCCAGCCCAGCACTTAAAACACAACAAAGAGCAGTGAAGGCTGTTTCTCACAAGAGATACTGCCAGAAGCTAAGCTATCAGAATTGAAAACTGAAATAAAGCTGAACTCAGAGCAGAAATGCTAGGGGCTGCCATGGCTATTATAATCAGGCATAGGCGAATTGCTGAGGGTGGTGACAATGCAGATGCTGACAGACAACCCAGAGTGAGGAGATGGAGAAGAGTATACAGGCCCAGGGTCACCTACCATGGGTTACATGAGCTGGAGATAGTAGAGCTATAGAGTGGACAGAGAGCTCCTGCAGCAGATTGTTGAGCTGTGCAGGCCACACCTCACACACAGAACCAACAGAGGGGAACCCATCCCAGTGGAAACCAAGGTATGTGTTGGCCTAAGAATACTAGCAACAGGTACCTTCCAGAGACCAACTGGTGATATGATGGGGATATCACAGGCATCAGCCTCCAGGGTACTGCACCAGTTCCTGGATGCCATGTCACCACATGTCAGTGATCATATATATGTCCCTAATGACCGTGAAGTTGTGGCCAGCAATATGCGTCTCTTCCAGCAAATAGCGGGATACCCTGAGGTGCTGGGTGCAATAGACTGCACGCACGCATCAAAGCACCAGCCGGTGAGCGGGTAGAGTCTACATTAACCGCAAGGGATACCCTCCATCAACTGCCAGGTCGTGTGTGATGCCCAGGGCATAATAATGAATGTGTGTGCTGGCTGCCCTGGGAGCTACCACGATTCCCACATCTGGCATCTGACGAGCTGTACCAATCATTTGCCAATGGGGACTTCCCACACGGATACCTAGTGGGGATGCAGGTTATGCACTTGAGCCGTGGCTGATGACACCCATCAGAAATGCACACACACCTGAACAGGAACGCCATAATGAGGCACACGCACAAACACGTAATATCATAGAGCGTGTGTTTGGGCTGCTCAAGTCACAGTTCCGGTGTCTGGACACATCTGGTGGAGCTTTGCAGTACACACCAACTACATGTACCCAAATGATCATGATATGTGCTATGCTACATAATATGATCCTGGAAACAGCTGCAGCAGGACCAGCACAGGGCTGGGCCAAACATCCCCACCATTGCCAAGGCCACCACAGGCAGGGGGTGTCTCGGAGGAGGAACAACCTGACCTTGTCCCAGTTGGCAGGAGGAGGCGTGCCCAGTATGCCCTGGCCTTGGCAAAGAGGCAACGATAGCACATACGCTTGGTCAGTAGGAACACTGGGACTGATACCGCCTGACTCACTCATACAGTAACAGGGATGCCTAACATGACACAACCTGCTTCCAAATGTACAGGAGTGTAGTATGTGTATCCGACAGAGGTGGCCCTGCAGCACCACCTGAGGCATGAATGCCATGTGTTAAGTAATGTAATATCATGTACAATATGCACACCTGAGGACCCCAACTAACATCCATATCCACGCATATGACCCTCATGGAAACAGCTGCACGTCATACAGTGATGTACATGTGCAAAAACATGGAACAAGATACAAAATGAGGGTGTCTAGCAATAAATAGCATGGATAACCACACACCCATGTTTGTACCACAACAAGAAGCAACATGGAATAGCCATGGTCAAAACCAATGGCTAAAACCGACTACTACTATATAGCCTGCTGCAGACCACTGTCCTAATAGCAGGAACTGCCCCAGGCCTATGTCCATAGGTTCATACTAGGCTATCTGCCCTAGGGCATTAATAAGCCTAGCCCAGAGTTTTGTGGCTTCTGCCACCCCTGCAAGTTGATGGATAATATGCCCATTATTTTGCTGTGCCTCTGTCAAGCAGTGATACTGAGGTTATCCCTGGGGTATACCTGCAATCTCCCATCCATTGGTCAAGATCTCACTTGAACAAAGCCAGTGAGGTGCTCAGCCCCACATGTACCAGGATGTTGTTCCACAGCATATGGACTCTCTGGGTGATGAATCTGTCCCTCCAGCACATCCTATTAATATCTGTGTTGAGGTTTAGGTCTCCTGCCCTTGTAGTTCTGATGGATGTAGAGGTCTTGAGGTGAAGCATGTTCATAAATTCTGGGTTGGACATAGCCTTGTATGTCAGGCACAGGTCACCTCTGAGCAGTCAGTAAGTGACTGAATACAGCTGGAATCCCTTCAGTCGGGCAGCATAAGAAATATGTTTGAGACCCTTTCACCTCCTGTCGAGGAATTTGTGGGCCCATCCAATCTGAATGGGGCAGTGTATGCAATCATTGGTGTGATGAGTACAGGGAACGATGACCTCCCTTGATCTAGATGTGAATCACTGCATGATGAGGTGGCCAATGTAGAAGGCCTTCCAAACTACCCTGGCAATGTGAGTGTCAAGCAAAAGGTCACTGTCAACCTGGGTGCCCAGGTCCCTGATAACCTACGTTGTGCTTAGAGGATTGCCACCTAGATGGGAAGTAGTGGTAACCTTGTTCTTCCTGAAGGGTATGGCTATGCATTGTTTAGTGTTTAATGTAAGGCCATGGCCGTGGCACCAGTTATCTGTGTCTATGAGACCCTTCTAAAGGATGTCTGTGTCAGATGAGTTTCCAGCTATGCTTCCCAGTTTGCAGTCATCTTCAAACTTTGTCAGCCATAATCCTCCTGTGTTTGCTCGTACTTCTGAAAAGTAGATACTGAACAAATGTGGGCCCAGGACTGAGCCCTGTGGGACACCACTTGTGACAGCTCTGGAGTGTGAACTGGCACCAGCAACTTTGACCCTGTGTGTTCCGTCACTTAGCCAGTTTGCAACCCATGCTGTGATGTTTGGGTTCACAATTAAGCTGGTGATGTTTTCAATGATACCTGAGTGGGGTATTGTGTCGAAAGCCTTTGCCAGGTCAAGGTAGGCTGTGTGGACTGCCTTGCCCACGTCAATGGCCTGGGTGAGTGTTTTGAAAAAGTCAACCAAGTTTAAAAGGCATGATATGCCCTTGACAAAGCCAAACTGGATTGGATCCAATGTCTGCAAGTCCCCTATGTCTTCATTTAGAATTCCCATTATGATCCTCTCCATAGCTTAGCAGAACAGGCTTGTCAAGCTGATGGGATGGTAGTTTCTGGGGTTGGTGGAGGCACCTCCTTTGTGAAGTGGGTCCACCATTGCTGTATGCCACCCCTTGGGAACATATCCTGAGGTGAGGCTAAGATTAAACAGCTGCCCTAACTGAAAGTGTAATTACTCATTGAGTTCATGAAGCACACAACTGGGGACACCATCTGGTCCCATGGATAAAGTGTTTTCTGCCTTGGATTGAGCAGTTCCCACCCCAGCAGTGGAGATGTTTGGGGGCTACAATCCTCTGGTGTACATACCCCCAGTTGGGGGAGGGGGAGAAATCTGCACGGAACCTGTCAGTCAGTATGTTGCCAATGTCTGTAGGTGCAGTGATATCAACATTATTCTGAACTAAGTCTGAGCATATCTGGGAGTTTCCTCCCAGGTTTCAAACATAGGTAAAAAGGCCTCATGATTGTCCCTGGAGTCCTGAGTGGGTTTACTCTCAAAACATGCCTCGGATGATTCTATGGGGAACCCAGTGTTTTACTCACAATGAGCAGGGTGCCTTCCCCCACGGATTACGCTCTATCTTGTAGTAGCTCCTTCCTTGTGTTGTACAGCTTGTTTATGGCTAGGGTCCACCAGACTGGATGCTTGCCTGTGGTACAAAGAGTCATTATTATTTGGGATTGCCTGAACCATGCAGTCCTGGAGGTGCTGGTAGAAGGCATTTCTAAGTGATACAGTGGCTTGGGTAATGGTGTCTGCTGGCCTGGGGGCCTTGAAAGAGACCACACCAGTCCTCAGAAATGTGAAGTCGGCATTTGAGAAGGTCTTCACCGTTTCATTTCCCATCTGGGGTGTGGGTGGGATGTGGACTCCACTGAGAATAGTCCATGATCTGATCTCACCAATGATGGGTATATGTCTGGTGTTGAACAGTGTGACCCCATGTTCGTGAGGATGTGTTCTAGTATGTTGCCTCCACTTGAGGGGATTGGGACCAGTTGTTCCATGGCATTTCAGTGTATGAACTCTTGGAACCTTTGTGTTAGAGTGTTGTGGCATGATTAGTGATCCCAGTCTATATGTGGATAGTTGGAATCACCCAGTAGGATGGTGTTTTGAGATACATTTATCCCCTTCAGTGTTTGCAGGATAGCTGTGTGAGGTACCTGAGTTTGAGCGGGTGGCATGTAACATGCTACAAACTGCAGAGCAGTCTTGCCTATGGTCACTGGCACCTGGATGGTCTCTGATGCATCGTGTGTTGCCACCAACCATGAGGTGAGGGTGTCCTTGATGAATATGGACACCCACCATCCTTCTTGGTATTGTCGGGATGCTGGTGCCGGAATGCATGATATGAGGTAACACCCGATAGCGCCGGGGTGCTGTCAGAAGCTGTGAACCAGGTTTCAGGCACAGCACAGACATCAGCTACATACTGAGAAGGGCATAGAGTGTGTGCAGCTTGAGGTTGAGACCTTGGGCATTGAGCAGCATTACCCTTAGTGTCTTTCCTTTACTGTGTTCTAGGGTGGTAGGTGTAGAATCTGAGTCTTGCATAAAAAAGGCACAATGGGGGTGGCAAGAGCATCATCTGAAATCCGAAGCCCAGGGTGACAGGTGCAAGCCGTCCCTTGCAAATCACCGTGGCCTGTCCAGCATGTCATCCCAGGCAGACAGACATTGGACCCCCTTAGAATGACACCATAGTCTAAGCAAAATACTACAGCTGATCATCTTGTCTCTGTTTATGTGGCATCATACTTGGTGAAGTTAGGATACTGCCGAAGGTCAGGGTCATACCTGCCTGGCCTACATAATCAGAGGGATCCTCTATGTCTCTTTCCATGTAGTCCAGGGAGGTACATCTCAGGTCGTTCATACCAGCATGGATTATGACTGGGTCAGTTTAGTGACCTGAGTGCTTGCATTATGTGGTGGATTCCAGTGCCCGATAGGCAGCTTACTGTGACCTCCTCTGTACCTGATCTGGTGAGTGGGACATCAGTGTGTCTGACTATGGAGTCACCTATGACAAGTGTGTCCGGCATTGTGTTTGGCCTTAAGGGCTGTGACTGTTTGGCACACCAACTCTGTGGTCAATGTGTTGCATGTGCTGTGCCCTGTGGAGGCAGTTGTGTGAGTGTCTGCTGTGGTGGCCACCGCCATTCTGGTAGACTTCTGATCAGAGCCTCCGAGAGTGTCTCTGTGTGTCTATGTGTATGATCTTAAGTTGTGACAGTGCCATGTGAGACTGGATTAAAGATGTGTGTGTGGTTACCTTCACCCTCTCTCTGGTCTTGCTAGTCCTATGTTGAGAGAGCTCAGCCTCCACTTTGGCTATATAGTTGCATCTCTCACATGTATGTGTGTTTTATGGCAGAAGGAGACGGTTGTCAGTGTACATGAGGCAACTGTAACAGTGCCTCAATATTCCCAGGTTCACCAGCTGAGCAGGAGAGGACACTAGCAACTGATCCCTAGACATGCTAGAAGGAATAGACAAAACAATGTTGGAATACAGGGAGATATCAAGCCCCCCCAAGCCACATCATACTGTTTGATTGACAATAGCTACACATACACCGGTGTTTCATAGTGTCATAGTGTACTACTAGGCTATCTGCCCTAGTGCATGTATAAGCCTAGCCATAGTGATGTGGCTATTGCCACCCCTTATAGTGGTAATAAGTGTACAGAATAGATTCTGAATATTGTGCCTCTGACTTAGTAGTGACACATTATGACCCCTTACGTAATTGAATAACATGACTGTGTCTCTGTCTAGTCTGTGCCTCTGTCTCATATGCAGTTGTCCAGATGTCTCCTGAAGAGAGTCAATGAGGGACTCTGTCAAACATGAACTGGGATACTCTGCTAGAGTGTGAGATGCCTCTGAGTTATGACTCTGTCCCTCCAGCATGTCCTATACATGTATGTGCTGAGGTTCAAATACTCAGCTCTCATGGCTCTGGTGGATTTGGATTGCTTGCAGTGGAGTATGTCCACCAAATCCTGATTGGACATGGTCTTGTATGTCAGGCATAGGTCACCTGTAAGTATGCGGTATGACACTGAACAAAGCTGGACTTCCTCTATTCTGTAAGCATATGACATGTGTTGAAGAACCCTGATCTTCATGGTAGGTACTTTTCGGGTGCAAAGGTGCAAAAGGCAGGATCTGCCCTGTACAAAGCTGAACTAGGTGGGAACAAGGGTCCGTAGGTCAGTAATGTGTCTGTGTAAGAGCTCCATGACTCCTCCCATATCTTTGCAGACAAGGCTGGTTAAGCCTGTGTGGTGGTAGTTGCCATGGTCTGTGGAGGCATCCGCGTTGTGGAGTGGGACCACTGTTGCCGTATGCCAGTGTTCAGGTACATATCCTGTAGCAAGACTAAGGTTAAATAGCAGTTGTATAAATGGGTCCAGCCCCTTCTGGAGTTCACATAGCATGCAACTGGAGATACCAGCAGGTCCCATGGATGCTGTGTACTTGTCTTTGCTGAGTGTGGCTCTCACATGGACATCCAAGATGACAGTGAGGTTACATACAGCAGTGATAACTATCTTGTTTTGGGGGTGAGGGAGGGGTAAATCACTGAAGCTGTCCGCCGGAATGTTGCCAATATCTGTCAGGTCACTGGAATATATGTTGTTGTGTACCAACTCTGAGCATATCCGAGGGTTCCCAACCAGGTGTCTGACATAACTGAAGAAAGCAGTGTGGTTACCTTCATTGTCTTTGTTGATTTATGTCCCCAAGTTGACCTTGCATGTCTTTATGAGATAATGTAGCTTTCTACTAGTGCTGATCACAGCTGTCTTCCCTTTTGGAGATGTAGCTCTGTCTTGCATTAGTAACCCTCATCTGTCATACAGTTTGTTTATGGCTGGGGTCCACCAGACAGGACACTTTCCCTTTGTGGAGAGGGTCCTGTTTTCAGTTGTGATTGTATGGTCCATGCTGTCTGACATCTAGCTAAGGGGAGGTCATTCTGGTTCTGCAGTTATCTTTCATCAGCATTAGAAATGACCACAACAGCCCCTGTGGGGTGTACCTCATGCACACACATCCAGCACCTGTAAAGTCCACAACAGTATCTCACCAGGAGTATGACAGAGCTGGAACACATGTAATGTGTAGTCTGATTAAACAGAGTGCAGCTCCACACACTGCCATGCTGTCCACCCAGATGCAAGCTGTGCCTGATGTAGAAAGCCATGTCCAAGCTGGAATCAATGCACATGCTGCACCTTGTACAATCTGAATGGCAGGGAGCTATGCACATGAGGGACCTGAACTCCAGCACTGACATATATAGGACAGGCTGTACTGCATTATCCAAAACACAGAAGCCACCCCCACACATGAGTAAACTACCAGTACAGGTTGTCCATAGAGACACTGGTTGAGTCCCTCAACAGGAATCCTAATGAGTGGATGGGAGATGGGAGGTTTACCCTGGGTATCAATGTTATGTCACAGGTAGACAGAGGCACAGTATACTAAACAAGACATATGACATGTCGAACTATGCTTACAATGTGTTGATGGACAAACACATTCTCCGACTAGCATTAGGTCAAGATATCTCTTGAACACAGCCAGCAAGGTGCTCTGCCTCAAATGGACCAGGATTGTATTCCACAGCATAGGGAGTCTCCGAGTGATAACTCCATCCCTCCAACATGTCCAACATACATCCCTGCCAAGGTGTAAGTCACCTGCACTAGTGGTTCAGGTGGATCTTCTGAGTCTGAGGTGGAGCATGCCCATTAATCTCTGTTTGGACATGGCCTCGCATGTCAGGCACATGTCACCTCTAAGCAGACGGTATGTGAGTGAATAGAGTGTGAGTGTCGTCAATCTAGCAGCATATGACAGCTGTTGGGGTTCCTTGATCCTTTAGGTGGGGGACAGTCAGGGTGTCTCCAATTGCTGCAGATGTTGTGTGAGATACAGCCAGAATAGGGCATTCGACTCGATCACCGGTCTGATAAGTGAAGAGTACAGGGAACAATGACCCACTAGATCTGGATGTGAATCCCAGCCTGATCAGGTGGGCAATGTAGAAGGTCTTCCTAGCCACTTTAGCAATGTGAGTCTCAGAAGAATGGTGACTGTTAACCTGGGTCCCCAGGTCCATGATAACCTCCTCTGTGCTTAGAGGATTGCCACCTATATGGTAGCTTGGGGTCACCTTGCTTTTCCTGAAGGGTATGTCTACACATGTTGTGCACTCTGACTTCAGGCCATGGCCCTGGCACCAGCTATCAGTTACTGTGAGTCCCTTCTGAAGGATATCTGTGTGTGATGCACTGTCCACTATGGTGCCCAGTGTGCAGTCATCTGCTAACATTGTCATCCAAAGTCCTCCCATGTTGGCCTGTACTTCTGGGAAGTACATGACAAACAATGGGGCCAAGGACTGAGCCCTGTGTGACACCACCTGTGACCAGCCTGGAGTCTAACATAGTGCCAGCAACTCTAACCCTGTGGGTCCCGTCCTTAAGCCAGTTTGCAACCCATCTTGTGACATATGGGTTTACATTTCAGTTGTTAGGGTTTTCCACAATACCTGAGTGGGGTATTGTGTTGAAAGTGTTTGCAAGGCCAAGGTAGGCTGTATGGACTGCCTTTCCCCAACAATGGCCTAAGTGACCAATTTGAAGATGTCAACCCAGTACAAAAGGCATGATCTGCCCCTGACCAAGCCAAAATGGGATGGGTACAATGTCTGCATGTCCCCTATATCTTTGTTTATGAGCTCAATTATGATCCTCTCCATAGATTTGCAGACTACACTTGTTAAGCTTATGGGGCAGCAATTAACAGGGTCTGTAGAGGCACTGCCTTTGTGCAGATGTGCACAACTGGACCGTAACCAGGCTGTTGTGCACACTATGGAAATGTAAAGCAGTGATAGGACTAAAGGCCAGGATACTGACCACCAAAGTGAAAGTACTGAAACACTACACTAGACAGTGCTACAGTGTTAGGTCAGTATGAACGGATGTTGACAATTGTGTGCAAAGTATCCCATGCAAAACCTGCAGGCACAGTATACTCCCTGTTTTGTTCACACAAAAAGCATTCGGACAGTAACTACACAACATGGCACAGAACACACAACCATAAACTTCAGGTATTTGTTGAAGGTCACACTCATCCACAAATGTGATGGGCTGCAGAGTTCAACATATGTAAAGCCCACACTGGGCATGCTCACACACTTAGATAAATGAGACATCTTTCACACAACATGCCACGGGAAGGCTGAACTGGGCATGCTCACACACTTGGTCCAAATGTTACCCCTAGCAAATGTGAAAACACACCAGAGGATGCTCATCCCCCTTTCTAGACACTGATCATGTAAGCACCCTATAAGTATATTGGAGAAAAGGATTCTCTCAATAATCCGAGTAGCGCGCCGTGCTAATGCGTCCGTCTCTAGTGTCATAACATAGTTAGGTAGGGGTTTGAATCCAGCAGGTGGCAAGTGTGTGTGAAGGGGGGTAAGTAAGTGTGTATGAAAAAAACATCCCTTTTGGCAACTGGGAAAACACACCACAGGATGATCATTCCACTTTCTAAACTCTGATGATGTCAGCACCCTATAAGTATATCAGGGGAAAGGAAATTCCCCAGTAATGCGAATAGTGCGCTGTGCTAATGCGTCCGTCTGTAGTGTCATAACATAGTTGGGTTGGGGTTTGAATCCAACCGGTGGCAAGTGTGTGTGAAGGGGGGTAAGTATGTATGAAAGAAACATCCCTTTTGGCAACTGGGAAAACACACCACAGGATGATCATTCCACTTTCTAAACTCTGATGATGTCAGCACCCTATAAGTATATCAGGGGAAAGGAAATTCCCCAGTAATGCGAATAGCGCACTGTGCTAATGCGTCCGTCTCTAGTGTCATAACATAGTTAGGTAGGGGTTTGAATCCAACAGGTGGCAAGTGTGTGTAAAGGGGGGTAAGTGTGTGTGTATGAAAGAAACATCCCTTTTGGCAACTGGGAAAACACACCACAGGATGATCATTCCACTTTCTAAACTCTGATGATGTCAGCACCCTATAAGTAATCAGGGGAAAGGAAACTCCTCAATAATGCGAATAGCGCGCTGTGCTAATGCGTCTGTCTGTAGTGTCATAACATAGTTAGGTAGGGGTTTGAATCCAGCAAGTGTGTGTGAAGGGGGGGTAAGTGTGTGTGTATGAAAGAAACATCCCTTTTGGCAACTGGGAAAACACACCACAACTTTCTAGACTCTGATGATGTCAGCACCCTATAAGTATATCAGGGGAAAAGAAATCCCCCAGTAATGTGAATAGCTCGCTGTGCTAATGCGTCCGTCTGTAGTGTCTTAACATAGCTAGGTAGGGTTTGAATCCTGCAAAGGGAATGTATGAGTGTGGTTTATGTGTGTGCACTATGCTGGGAGGGTTAACTGCCTTTTACCAACTGGGAGAACACACTACAGGGTGCACATCCCTCCTCTTACACACAGATGATGTCAGCACCCTCTAAGTACAGCATTAGTAAGGATTTCTTCAACTACTGCAAATAGCACACGCTGCTAATGTGTCTGTTTTTACTGTCATTGCACAGTTAGGTATGGGTTTGAATCTTGCAAATGGAAAGTATGTGTTTTACTGTTGGTGGGGTTAGTGTGTGTGCACAATGATGGGGTGGGATGTGGCTTTTGCCACATGGGGCTATGCACTGCAGGGTGGTCATTACCCTTAACAAGCAGTGATGTTGATAGCACCCTATACAAACAAAACTACAAAACAGAAGGTGGTGGTACTGATAACACATGTAAGGTAACACTTCTTCAAGTAATGTCCACAAAACAGAGTAGGATAATCAAACAATTCTTTTATTCTATACAGACAACATGACAACAGACAAGTAACTGCCAGTACTCAGTATAGTGTTACATGCTACTGTAACACGCACATGTACCCGAATATACCTAGATAGTGTTCTGAAGCCTGAGTGTGGCAAGTGTGTGGATGTGGGATGTGTCTGTGTGTGCATTTCCATTTGGGAAACATGTTTGCTGTGGCAATCAGGGTACTACAGTACCTGATGCACATTACATCTTCCAACTGATGAGGTTGCCTGAACCCTGTGAGTACAGGTAGAGAAGGGGATGCCAGTAGTAAACAACATAGTGCACTTCTGAAATGTGTACCTGTCATGTATCAACAGCTACTCATGTAGGGTGATAAATAATGGGAATGTCAGGTGAGTGTGTGCATCTGTGTGGGTAGCAGGGTGTGTATAGATGCATGTGTGACAGAACAGATACATGTAGCTGAATCTACATAACAGCACAAGATGCGCATTGCCATAATCAATGTTAGCATGTGATGGTGTGCCGCTGGTACACTTTGTTAAGTAGTATGGGTGCAGATAACAATTGAGGACATTCATACAGTTACTGCAGCAGGACTGCTGGGATATAAACACATTTATACTGCAACAGTCAACAGTTACCAACATGTTACTACTTATACACATCTATGTAGTCACCCTGTGCATCAGCAACGTGTTTACCTTTACCTGCACCGATGTTGTAGTATGCAGGAGGTGGCACAGTGTCATCATATGCACAGGGTGTGGGTTAGGTATGCCCAAGCCAGCCACTGGTAACACCAATTGACATGTGTGTGTATGTGTGTTTGTGAGGGGCAGCAGTACAGGGTGGACCGTTGTTGGTGCAGTGTGTGTGTGTATGTGTTTGCCCTAGGTGTTAGGTTTCCAGGTTTCTGCATGTGTGTAAGCACGCATACAGTCCCACATAATGGCTGCCATGTACAGGGTTTTGTGGACAGCCACAGACTGCACCTGTCAGGTCATCCAGATCAGTGTTTGTGGGCACGGACACGGTACCTGTGCCTGGCAGGGGTGCTACGGGCCGTATCCGGTACTAACCCAGACTGGGTACTGTCATCGGAAGCAGGGGTGTGTTGACTGGACACAGTTCCCTGTTGGGACTGTCCAGAGCCATGTGCACGTGGTCTCCTGGGGCATCTGGATGACAACACAGACCCAGCATTGCTGGGGCTGGTGCTGGCACTTGAGGCGCGCGAGTGGGCCTGTTGTCGCCCGGCCACTGCCAGCTGGTGCTCTTGCTGGCATACGCCACGTCGACGTCGCAAACGCACACCATCACCCTGGCCCATGGACATCTGGTTGTGGAGCAGCTGTTCTATGCCTCCACAACGTCTGTCAACGACATCTGTGAAGTTACGGATAGCATTCGCAACATCATGCATGCCGTCTGTCATGGCTATGCGACATGCTCCCAGCTCCCTCAGACCCTGTCTGGTGTACCTTTCCATACGTGCCTGTGCCTGCATGACAGTTCTAAACATAGTGGAGGTTGACATACCTCCTTGGGCACGTCGGCCAGAGGCAGTACGGCCACGGATGACCCCACGAGAACCCATGGGCGACTGTCTGCGTGGTACCATTGGAGGCCTCTGCACATGGCTGCCTTGTGAGGATGCATGTACCACAGGTACCACATTACCCTGATCTATGCCCACTGCTGACTGTCCATCACCTAGGGACAATGGTGACAAAGGATGTAACGGCAGGATGACTGTGCGCATTGACGGGGTTGAAAGCTGTGTACTGTCAATTGGCTGACCAATGGCGGACACAGACACACCTTCCTGCACCATTACAGACATTTCATCATCATCAGTACCTGGGGCACAAGATTCAGGTTCCCTGCTGCAGGTCACCAGAGCAGCACCAGAACCTACGGGAGGAAAACATGGAACACAGATTACAGTCTCAATACATATTTGAAAGAGATGCACTTCAATACTAATGCACACATTCAGAAATGGACACATGCACTCATGGACACTAACACACATGCACACTTGGGCACAGGCACACTTGCACACATGCACACCCACAGTAAACACACACATCAGTACCGTGTTACACTACTCAATTTACTACCTGGCAATTACAGTTATTGTGAACACAGTCACCAGCATGTCTACTACAGAGTTACACTACTCTTCCTAGTTTTATAAATTGTTTTACAGATAATTTTAAAAGACTCACCAGCATGTATGGCCTGCCTCATTGCTACATGGGAGGGACCTGGAAGTGTGAAGAGAGTAATGTCAGTGGGCACATGTGTGCCATTCATTTTGCACATGATACAGTACAGTAGTACACTAGTTCCCTTATACACATCAGCTACACATCATGTCTGTATATATATCATGATGACAGATACATACCACATGCACACCTTATGCGTGCATGAAGTAACAGCGTACAGAACAGTCATATGTACATACCTACACATCAGCTGCACATCATGTCTGTATATATATCATGATGACAGATACATACCACATGCACACCTTATGCGTGCATGAAGTAACAGCATACAGAACAGTCATATGTACATACCAGGAGTTAACTCTAATCTCACCCTTACCTCTCTTCAAACGTCAACTCCAACTCAAACTGTACTTCCAAACCCACTGGCTTTGTTCTTCTTGGAGTCCAGGCTAACGTCCCTCTCCCTACCCTCTCTTCACCTTTAACCCCTCATTGTGCATAGAAACTAGCTTCTACCCTGTTTCTTTCACCTTGATGTCCTTCTATGCTCTGACCTACTTCTCCCATCCCTCCCACCTCCTCTTGACTGTCTTCCTTCTTTTCCTCACTTCCCTTCTTGACTCCTGCCTCTTCCATATCATTGTATCTGTCATACTCCTTCTACTTCTCTACCCTTCTGAGCCCTAACTATTATGTATATGGCTTTTGCCTTATTGCATAACCATTATGCTTTAGGTAGGATTGCTTTGAAACCAACGGTACATTGTGTATGACTCTAAACTGTTTGACTTCCTTACATGTATGTTGATTTAATTAACAGGCTGGTGTACAATTCTATTATGTTGGCTGTCTGTAATGACAACTTGTCTGTCTGCCTTTATTACGTTATGTGTGGAGCTTTTCTCCACAGGCCTCTACTGAAAATGAACTTATATCCAGCTAGACTATCTGGGTCAACAAATGTAAAAGTAATAACAATAAATGAATATGGCATCTTACCTGCACGCCGCTGTCTTGCTGCTGTGTGGATCCAACCTCCATCAGGATGCATGATGGTTGCTGTTGTTCTGGGGCTGGATCCACAACACTTATCAGTAGCCCCTCCTGTCTGGTGAGGGGATGTGGCCACCCCACCTGTGGCAGCCTGTTGCCTGCGGATATCTGCAGCACGCTGGCGGACATTTCTTATCAAATCACTGCAGTGATGTCTCACCTGCTCATATGTCCTATCATGCATGCCAACATCATTTATCCTGCTAACAAGGTTTTGCCACAGTGCAGACCTCTCCTGCTGATTCTGGGTGGTGCGTGAGAACAGGATGGCATAGTCACGCACCAGGCTCTGGTGGATCACGTCATCCTCTGCAGCAGAGTAGGCAGGATTCCGTTTAGGTGCCATGTCTATCTGGAAAGGTACACAAACAGGTTATCAGCATAGTATCTCAACAATACATGGTACACATTCTATACAGGTAGTGTTAACTTCTACTTATTACTGATTGGTTAAAACCTGATTACAGTGTAGCTATCATTCTATGTCATTTGTACTAAGTACTTGGCCTTCAGACCAGTTGTTTTACATTAGGGAGGTTGGTGGCAAGCACTGTGGTGGCAGGACACATATCTTTCATCCATTGAAGTTGGGAACTGCTGATTGTGGGCCCAGTGTACAAGTGTATTACTTCTGGTATGGGCAGTTGGCCTTCAGGCCAGTTATTTAACATTAACGAGGTTTGTGGTCTGCACCCATGTGTGACAATAGGCTGTACTCTGCCATTCATAGCTGGGGACATCTGGTTTCAGGTTTATAGTGCCTGCATATCTGAGCTGTATCTTACTGACATTGCTACACCTTGTTTGTTGTAGCAAACACTACATCCAGGCCTCCTGCATCTACCTTTGTTTATATGCTTGTTATCTGTTAGCTTGTTATTTCACTGGTATGCTACATCCACATAGTACACATCTTTGCAACACATCTGTGACTCACTACTGTTATCTGCATTGCTTACTGCACGTACTTCCATGTTACACATGACAGCAAGTGACTGCTTGTCATTGTTGCATTTACTTCATTGTGACACATTGCACTTAGGTTACCTGGCATTTGCTCACTGACGCTTTTATATCAGTCAGCAGTTGTAGGTAATGTCAGTACACCCTCACTCCCCACTGGACCTTGTTTTCAATCATTAGTGATTGCAGAGTTCATAATAGTATTCTAGCATGTCCAGAGGTCAGTTGTCAGTTCCCTCCTCAGTCCAGCTGGTGAGTGTGGTACTCCAGAGACAATGTTAGAACAGATGCATGTACACAGACAACCCTCCTCCTAACAACAAATTCAAACTCATGTGAGTGATGCAACCATATACCAGACTGGAGGCTAGGCTCTGTCTAGTCAATACCGCCATAACCAGTCACGTGGTAAAGGGGATCACTCACTACACTTCCAGTCTCATGTAGACCTACCACAACAGCGGACCTAACACATGATCACACATGATCATACTTGTAGGCTCAGACCACAGTTCTGCCTATGCAGCAGAGACCTCCTAAGCAGACATCCAGGCAACCACTACCACATAAACGAACATGTGCAACACATATCACACAAAGCCAATGTGCTGAACACTCACAGCCATTAACAGTTAACAACACACCTCATACACCTGTACTAGGTGCCTCTATCATCAGGCACACTCACATCACGTTCACCAGGCTTAACGAGGTGAGGGTCACGGTGTGCAGCCTGTCAGGCACTATGAACTGCCACATAACACAAACAGTCAGGTAACCCCAAGGCAGGTACAGGTATGACTCAGTCAATGTCCATGCTGCTGTGAATGGCCTGACACATTCCTCCCTGGACTACATGACATGAGACATTACAGAGCTCTCTGAGCACGAGCCGAGACAGTTTGACCCTGACCTTGAGTAGCATCCTACCCTCACCTAGAACAATGCCACAATATCAAGGCACGATGATCCCTTCCAACAATTGACTGACATACTGGTGTCATTCACAGGTGTGCCAATGCCTGCCATCTTGGGGTGGTATGCTTTGCTAGGGACAGCTTGCACCTGTCACCACAGTCCTATTGACATTTGGCGGAGCCTCCTGCTACACCCATAGTGCCTGTATTAGGCAAGGCTCATAAGGCAAACCCACATCCATTTGTATTACAAAGGATGAGGAAGTAAGAGTGATGCTACTCAACACTGGACGTCTAGACCCCAGGATCCACGCCCGCAAAACCCTACCTAGCATTCTGGACATCGATATCTGTGCAGTAACATGAACCTGTTTCAGGTTTCACAGGAGCACACCAGTACTACCACGTTATAGCTGTTACCATTCTTGTCGGCCACAACACTTGAACAAGAGAGGCGGGGTATCAGTAATCAATGCAGTTGCGCACGCACCGACATTGGTGGCACAGTACAACATAGGTGTTAGGCCATTGAGTACAGAAGACGTAGTTGGGGACCTGGGGAAGAAACATGGTAGCGGTCTGTCATTTGTCTACCACATGGCCAACGTGGATTGACAGACATGTTATATAGCCCAGCTAATCATGACTGATTCACATGTATGGCAGGGGAGGTCATTGTGCCTCTGTACTCATCCATCATCAGGCCTATAATTGCGTACAATGCACCTTTTGGGATGTACCTAACCAGACACCTACAGCAACTGGTACAGGACAACAGTACATCATCAAGGGGATGCAATGGCTCACACAGATGTCATATGCTGCCCAGGTAAAGTGAATCCAGCTGGACTCAGTGGCATACTGCCTGTTCAGAGGCAATCTGTGCATGCCATATACAGCCATGTCCTACCTAGCAGTAATGAACGTGATGCACCTCAGGCAATCAGAGTCCCATACAGCCACATGCTCAGGAGAGCTGGACCTCAGCACTGACATACATGGACATGCTGGAGGGCATATTCCTAACCGAGAGGCTCCCTTCACTCTGTAATGAGCTCACACTACTGGTTAGGCAGAGTCCCTCATTGACTCTCTTCCATAGGAATCTGGATGAGTGGATGGAGATCATAGTTGTACCCCAGGTATCACTTCTATGTCGCTGTTAGACAGAGGCAAAGTATACTAAAGTCGGACAAGGGCATAGCAGCATAAGATGTGATTGGGTGGCAAAAGACAAACACATTCTACTAGGCTTACCAATGCCCTAGGGCAAATAGCCTAGTATGAACCTATGAACTGTTCATTCTCAACTGTTTGAGCTCATTACAGAGTGAAGGGAGCCTCTCAGTTAGGAATTTGCCCCTCCAGCATGTCCATGTATGTTCTATTCAGTCGCTTACCGCTTGCTCAGAGGTGACCTTTGCCCAACATACAAGGCCATGTCAAACCCAGATTTGATGAATATGCTTCACCTAAAAAACCTAGATCCATCAGAGCCACAAGGGCGGGAGACTTAAACCTCGACAGAGCTATTAATAGGACATGCTGGAGGGATAGATTCATCACCCAAAGACTCCCTATGCTGTGGAACAAAATCACGGTATATGTGAGGCAGAGTACCTCGCTAGCCTTGTTCAAGAGAAATCTTGACCAATGGATGGGAGATTGCAGATATACCCCAGGGATTACCTCCGTGTCACTGCTCGACAGAGGCACAGCAAAATAATGGGTATGGTTCCCCATACTAAAGGGGTGGCGTAAGCCACAAAACAATGGGCTAGGCTTGTAAATGCCCTCGGGCAGATAGCCTAGTATGAACCTATGAACATGTGTGTACTGCTATAGTACATCTGCCATATGTTGCATGTGTGTGTGTTGTGGGGGATGCACAGGTAATGGCCAGATACTTCTGCACAGGTGACACGTCTGACACATTCTGGGTGTTCATCCATACATACTGGATGTGTGCTGCCATCCAACCCTGTGATGTGGACACACATTACTCAGCCTGGATATACATATCTGAACAACACCACAAGCACAGTACACTACCTTGCTATGTATGCATGTTATTACACAGTTATTCAGTAGTTATGACAGTGATGCTATCCATGCAGCCCACTGGGCCAGTGGAAGCCACAACACACACAGCCAGCACCTTTGCATATGCGTACCACAGACATCCCACATACTGCATGTACTGTGCACACAGTTATCTAACCCAGAACAACTGCACACCACTTATTAATCCTGTCCAGTGGACTACAGATACAGGCATATTGTATAACAATAGTAGGAGGCTACTGCAGCACAGGGCAGATTCACATGACGGGAAGGCATCTGTTGTCTGCAGTGTTAAGATGCTTCACATTCACCAAATGCACAGATATTGCCAACATTGTTGCAGACAGTTTAGGTGCAGGTACCCCCCCCCATTGTCCTACACACGTGTTATTAGTTATCCCAGATGACTGTAACCTCCCTATCCTCTCACATGTCCAGGTGAGAGCCACCCTCATCATTGCAGAACACATATCATCACTGTTACGAAATGGTATCCCTGGATGTGTGCTACATTCACCCCTGGAGGACATAGCACCACATGACAGACTGATATTAATCCCTGGCCATACTACAGGATATGTACCTGAACAGTGCCATACATACACAGTGGTCCCACACCAATGAGGAGGAACCTCTACTGACCCTGGGAACTACTGCATCATATGCACAACTGGCCTTGTGTTCTAAGCTATGGAAGTGTTAGTTATGGCCCACATGTACAACAATATTACATATGTTTATATTTCATGACTATGTACACACAACCTATCTCATGGACATACCTATAGATAGTGAACTATGATACATTTGGAGGTGTCACAGTATACACAGGATTAACCTGCTACTTTGCATTACCTGTGTTTGTGGCAGCTGTTGGTGTGTCACTGGTGCTGCTTGAAGTTTGCTGCTGCTGCTGCTCCTGGTTTTGCTGCTGGCTGTCTTTATTTCTGTTTTGTTCTGTTTTGTTCTCTCTCTGTCTCTCTCTCTCTTTCTCTGTCGGTTTTGTGCAATGAATGTATTGCATGAGTGTAGTGTGGGTACTCATTGCTTTTGTAGGTATCTGCATAGGTCCATGTGATGGCCTCTGCACCAATTGTAAGGCAGCATTTGCTAATTGCATGCAGCTGGGTGTGTACTGATTGCATGTCTCACTGTGATTTCAGGACACTGCTATAAAAGGGTATGTGAGATAGGCGTTGCCCTTTCAGATTGTAGGGCGTGGGCCATGCTGGTATGCTGTTGACAGTGTTTTGTGAGTGTGAAGGTTAGTACATCTACCATGCTTCATGCTGTGTTGTAGATTCAGGTTGCTGCATTTATCTTGCCTGTTCCCTATAGTGAGTGTGTATGCATACTGACACCTACAACTATATGTCATATGTATTGCTATATAAATATATATATATATATATATCTGTGTACATATACATACTTTCATATATGTACATTAGTTGACATTATTGGGTACAAGCTAACAATTAGCAGGGCTGTTTCTGGTAACACTACACTAGTATGGGAACCCAGTAATTGGGACTATAAAAGTCTGCATGACATGCTTTGGGTAGTAGACATACTATATTGCCTTTATCTTCATTCATACTATTACGTGTTCCACTTATTTAGCACTATATTCCTGTATGAGAGTCATGGCTTAGTGGTAGGTCATACAGACTAGTGTTACAATGGTCTTGTGGTAGGGCCTACTAGTATGCTCATATTCTGCTTTTGAGTTGAGTATAGGGCCTATCAATCAAAGTGCTGGAGGCACCTTTAAGCAGTTAAAGGGCTTAGTAGGTCTCACAGGAGCCAGGCTGTGTTGCAGATTCTGGTTGCTGCATATATCTTCACTATTTCCTGTAGTGAGTGTGTATGGCTACTGAGACCTACAACTATATTTCATATGTATTAATATATATTTATATATATGTATGTGTAGATATACATACCTTCACATATGTACATTACCTTACATTATTATGTACAAGCTAACAGGTAGCAGGGCTGTTTCTGTTCACATTGAACTAGTATGGGAATCTAGTAATTTGGCCATTAAAACTCTACCTGACATGATTTGGATAGTACATCTCCTATATTGCCTTTATACTGATTCCTACTATTACATGTGATATTTATTTTAGCACTGTGCTATTGCAAAGCAGGCATGGCTTAGTTGTAGGTCATACAGACTATTGTTACCAAGGTCCTGGGTTTAAGACTGACAGTGGGATTTTTTTTTACTTTGCAAACTTTCAAACTGAGTACAGGACTTGTCAATCAAAGTGCTGAGGCCACCTTTAAGCAGTTAGAAGGGTAAGTAGGTCACACAGGGGTCAGGCTGTGTTGCAGATTCAGGTTGCTGCAATTATGTTCACTGTTTCCTGTAGTGAGTGTGTATGGCTACTGAGACCTACGACTATATTTCATATGTATTAATATATATTTATATATATGTATGTGTAGATATACATACCTTCACATATGTACATTACCTTACATTATTATGTACAAGCTAACAGGTAGCAAGGCTGTTTCTGTTCACACTGAACTAGTATGGGAATCCAGTAATTTGGCCATTAAAACCCTACCTGACATGCTTTAGATAGTACATCTCCTATATTGCCTTTATACTGATTCCTACTATTACATGTTATATTTATTTTAGCAGTGTGTTCTTGTAAAGCAGGCATGGCTTAGTGGTAGGTCATACAGACTAATGTTACCAAGGTCCTGGGTTCGAGACTGACAGTGGGAATTTATTTTCTTAGCAAACTTTCAAACTGAGTACAGGACCTGTCAATCAAAGTGCCATAAAGGCACTTTTAAGCACTTAAACCAGGTCTGCACTCGTTTGCGCGGAGCTCACGCAAGACTGGCGGTGAGCTCCGCTAACACAAGCGCACACCAGCTAATTTCTTTGAAAGAAAAGAAAAAGGGTGACAGGAAAGTGGTGAAAAGGGGTCACAAAGAGGGTAAGACAGTAGGGAAACAAGCGTGGGATTTGCAGGAGGGATGTAGGTAAGGCCCATAGATGCCCATGTCTTTGGCAGCAACAGCTGTGCATTTCCATGTATTTTGGTGAGACATTAGAAACCTTTCACCCCTGAGAGAGGTGTCAGGACAACATTAATAGTTGTTGTAGAGCCAATTGTAATTAACTGTTTCAATGTCAAGCAGACATGTGTGCGACATGGACAGCTATGTATGGGGCGTAATTTTTTTGTGGGTACAGAGTGCCCTTTTTTTTTTTCAGGTGAGAGTGGTATGTCAGGTGAAGGAAGTCGGTATAGCTGGGGAGGTAGGTTGGGTAGGTTAACAGACAAGACAGACAAGACGCATACAGGGGCAGTGTATGACACACGTGGGGGGGGTTACACAATTGTCGGGGATGGAGGTTGGGATTTCCAAGATGCATGAGCCCACAGATGGCAACAGTGGAACTGATATCCCCACCCATAGGCAGTTGTCACTGTTCCTTCACAGCCCAGGGCGGGCTGTGCTGGGGCTGTGTAGGCGGGCAATGGCCGGGCCGTTAGCTGTGCCACACGAGCCTCGAGCTGGCGTAGGGGCCCAAGAACAGTGTCTTGGATCTCCCTTCGCACCACAGACCGGACACCGCGGAGGGTGAGTGGCCGAACCCCTCCGGGCACACTTGCAGAGGGGACGGGCCCCATCCCCTGCAGCGCTTCCACCCGAAGGTGGCACAGGGCCACGGAGGGTCCGCCTGGGCACTAGTGCCAGGTGCAGTCACCAGCTGAGGTGGGAGAGGTGGGTCCGCTGGGACCTGCCTTCCCAAGCGTTCTAGGTTTGTGAGTAGTTATGTTAGTTTGGGTTAGTGGCATTGTATTCCATTCAGATTAGTTGTAACAGCATGCATTGGTATTCCCATCAAACAAACACCCAGATATTAACACCATTGAACAAGGGGCATATCAATATCACATGCATTATTTGAACAGAAATACACAGTCAAACAACATGCAGGGTTGATTAATGGCAACAGGCCATCAGATTTGCAGGTATGAACAGGGCACATGCACGAACAGACATGCATATATTTTTGAAACGGACAAATGTCCATGATTAATGAAATGTTCACATACCATTATTTAGTGGGTGTTGTTATATGGAATTATAGGGTTGGGCGGAGACAGAAAGTGATGACACATTCATATGTTACACATTGATTTACATTTATAATAGGTACACAATTAAGTTGAGGCTGATGTTTCAAAATAAATTTTATTTGACTGTCAAGCTACACCTGTTACAAATACATCACTATCCTACTTATTTTGAATCTGATCAGATACATCATCCTGCTACACTTTGATGACAGGACAGGGGACAACTATGGCTGTTTAGTCTGTCAGATAATCATTCATTCTATCTGCAAATTGTTTACTGTGATCACCATATACAGCATTTGGCTAGACATTCCAGATTCTGACACACTGAAATCAGTTTGGTATATTAAGTTGTACATCCCACATGCATTTAGTTCTGTAGAAACACACTGGGGCTAATATATTCCGGGGTTATTACTACTTTATTTATTCATACATGACCCTTTCTGTCAGTCTCACACTTCCTGCAAATTCACAGTTCAGGTTGCTACTTCTAGGCTTTGTTCACATGTTAGACTAGTGGTGATTCAAACACTTTCCAACAGCCTCACTTCTGTCATGATTCAGCATTTCAACAGGGGATATATCTCACATGTGACTACCTCAGATTCTGAAGCTGTACTCTTGAGACTACTGCAGGTTACACTATATTTAATTAATGGTGGGACATCTGTATGACAGCACTGTTTAATTCTATCAATTATATTTCCAGTTACACTTGCATACTGATGAACTTGTTGCAGCCATACCTGCAGACTTTCAAATCTTGCTTGCACATTATATTACTTTTAATCAATACTAAGTGTTCTGATACATGCTACAGTATAATATTTATTTACAAGTACTGGGTGGGGTTACTAACCTGCATGGTGGCGCATCCGCACCAGCCTACGGGCATGCATCTCGCGATTCGAAGAGCGGACACCTGCAGCTGTAATACAAAAGAAGTAATATTGGACTACACATCTCCATGGTATCAGCTAGTTGAAATCCTTACATACATAAGTAAAATGTAACTTACTCAGTAGTGGGGCGTTGGGCATATCCCGGGCCTCCTGGATCCATTCGGACAACTGGTCTTGCTTGTGTCGTTTCAAGTCCGCATGGTGGTGACGGACCTGCTCACAAGTGCGTGGAATGCCAGTAGCACTGGTCAGATCACGAGCCAACTGGTCCCATGCCTCTGCCCTATATGCTCCCCATGAGACCTGGCCCTGCATGAGTTGGGCCTCGTGATGGTGGACAAGGAGCCAGACCATGTATCTGGACTCCTCAATGCCCCAACGCTGTGCTCGAAAGCAACGTCCCTCACCTACTCCACTCATTCTGACTGCAGCTCTGATCTACAATCGTTTCTGCTGTGTATTCCCGCCTATGGGGCTCCCGCACATTTCTCTGATTGGCCGTTTTGGAATTGTATCTACTTCACTGGAAATGCTTTATCATGCTCCATTCTGGATTTTATCCCATATATATGCTATTTCTGCATTTCTAGGTATTGCTGTCATGGCTTAGTGGTTTAGTACCTTGACTCTAGTGCATGGTATCCTGGGTTCGAATCTGACAACTGCTTTTTGATTTTCCTGACAGAAATGAGTTGAGACCTGTCAATCAAACATGCCAAAAGCACTTTTAAGAACTTAAAACCAGTTCTGCGCTCGTTTGCGTGGAGCTAACGCATGCGCACTGGCAGTTAGCTTGTGGGAGCGCCGCGCAAACAGTGTGCGCTGGGATAAACCTTAATTGGCTAGTGACACACATGTTCAGCTAAGCACAGCTAGTTGCAAACAGTTTCACTCTGTTAAACCGATGCCTAGCAACAGGCACGCAGTTTGCAGCTTTTTAAACACTACTCAGCTACGGGCACTCCGTCTCACAGCAGCTTACCTATCAGTACATTTCTGACTATTTTTGTTATTGTGTTACTTCAGAATATATTCTCCGTTTCATTCCATTTTACAAAAGGGAATACATTTACATGTGTACAATACTGTCAGGGGGCTTTTTAGTGCTTATTTACAAAAAAAAAAAAGGTTGTTGTGGGGCTCGAAACCTGCCTGCCTACTCTTAGGCCGGCAACTCTACCGCTAAGCTATTACTTCTTGGCTTACTTTGCATATTTAGTTCTTATATCCTTTTCCACTGATTGCTAACTGTGATTGCGCTAGTAGCACACCCGCGCACACGGGCGCACACAGTAGCAAACATTTACGGGGTTTAAAAAAAAAAATGGTTTTAATTTAATTTTATTACATCTCTTCACTTTATACAGTGATGGTCTATCGGGGCATGTGTTGTGTAGTGTGTTTATGCACATTTCCATGGCCTCTCGTGGCTGTTTACTTTCAGCCATTCTAGTCTTCCGGCGTGTCCGCTTGCAGGGCTTAGCCTACAGACCGCCTACTCTCTTACACGGACCGTGTAAGAGTTACTAGTGTGATTCAGCATGCCTTATGCACCTCATGCATATGCATGACATGCTGACATCACACAGTTTCACTGCAGCCTCCGTGTAAGAGTTATAACTCTTACACGGAGGCTTCCTGAATCTGGCCCTATGTCTTAAAAGTTAGTGAAACGAGTTGCCAGTAATTTGAAATTTAGGTCATTTGGGCATTGGTCAAAGGAAAGTCAGTCAAATGAGTTTTAGGTCAAGTGAAGTAGACCCATATATATATATATATATATATATATATATATATATATATAAATATATATATATATATATATATATATATATATATATATATATATATATATATATATATATATACACAAAAATTAGATGATATGGATTATATATATAGATTATATGTTTAGATTATACATATATATGTGTGTGTATATTTATCTATCTAGATAGATACACACACACACATATATATATATATATATATATATATATATATATATATATATATATATATATATATATATATGTGTGTGTGTGTGTGTGTATGTGTGTGTGTGTGTGTGTGTGTGTGTGTGTGTGTGTGTGTGTGTGTGTGTGTGTATGTGTGTGTATATATATAAATATATATATATATATATATATATATATATATAGATAGATATATATATATATATATATAGATAGATAGATAGATATAGATATAGATAGATATGCATATACATATACATATAAATATAGATATATAGATACGGATTAGATAGATATAGACATAGATCTACATATAGATACTCTTTAGCTACCTCCATGACACAGAGAGATAAATTCCTGAGAGAAACCATGTGACCTAAGTTCAGTTAAGGACTCTAGTGAATGACTGAGCTGGAAGGGAAAGAAAAGAAGAGGATTAACCCATTCCCCTATCTCTCTTTCACTCTCTCTCTCTCTTTCACTCTCTCTCTCTCTCTTGCTCTCTCTCTCTCTCTCTCTCTCAGGGATACACAATAGCGTGTATGTGTTCATGGACATTCATGCTGCTTCCTAGTGCAGACCAGTCTATTATGCATGGCTGCCTACGGGTAGAAGCAATTCATATGCTGCATATGTAGTTACACTTCAGTCACAGGTGTGTTACATTCCTGTACTTGAGTCACTGCATGTGCTCCTTATGGACACGTGCACAGAAAATAATGTTCACAGAAACCATCCAAGCAATTCTGCTTTTGTGAACTGCAGTTGATTTCTCATGTCCACCCCACCCTCATGAGGGTTTAATTAGGGGCAGGTGACTCAAGGCTTGTGGGGCAATAAAAGATACTACCTAAATCATCTGGGTGTATGGAGAGCCATGCTGCCATCAAAGAGAAACACAGCACCATTAAAGATGACCTTCAGAAAAGAATAGTTTGTCTAATGTCTTGTATTTTTTTTACCTTTATACCCACTTTTTAATAATGCTACCATCAAATACATGTACATTTTTTTTAAAGAACAAGTAGCGATAATTGAAACAAAGCATTCTCATTTAACAATTCAGATTGTTCTGTAGATAATATTTTACTGGACATGTTTACCACATTGTCTTATACCTCTGTTACCACTTCCTTCCTCTATACCAGTTGTGTTTTTTTGCCTGTAACAGTGAATAAACTTTCTTCACTTTGCAGATACACTTTTGACTTTAATTATTGTATGATCTGTATGAGCTTTCTGCCTTTCATTCCTATTCTTTGTTCCCCATATTATTGTGTTATCCATTGTTCCATCTTATTCATTCATGTTCTCTTTATTATTATTATTAGTACGCTACTAAAGTACTCAGTCTTGCTTTTTTATGTTCTGCACAATGTTATATTATTATAGTGCTCAGTGTTCCACTGAAAGGCAGTTCTCTGAATGTCTGAAGACCTAGTAGGTGGTGGGAGGTAGTAGTTTATTGTCAAATATAGATGCCTCTTCATACATTATTTTATGATTCATTTATGTGTTAATAACAGCTGTTAACATATTTTTTCTACTTGATTTCAGTGGAATGTCCTTGTTTGCCCTGATGAACAACGTAATATTTTCAAAGTCTCACATACTGTATATTCTGTTCTATTTTTTTTCTAAAAAGTTTTGCATTTGTAGTTAGTCTTTTTTTTTTTTTTTAACCAGATCAGGAAAAAAACTGAATAAAAAGTAGAATTGCATATCTTAGTGCAGTCTTCTCTGTCTTGCCCGGAAGTAGAATACTTTGTCAGCTGAAATTCCTTATGGGGTGTCATAAACAGAAACAAGCCTTTTCTTACTAGGACTCTAAATATTGTAATCTAAACAGTTAAAATACAATAACGTTGTAAGTTTAAAATATACAGCTCGATTCCATAAAGTTTGCGGAATCCCACTCATTACACTGATATCAGCAGAAAAGTCGCAGATAATGATGTAATATGGAAATAAGTCACAGTGAACTTAGAATATCTTGTGGCATAAATGAGCATCTCAGTTGTAATGTGCACTCTATACCAGTCGCATCTACTCTGTAAGTCATAAAAAATTGCTGCCAAGGTCTGATGTACATTAACAAAGTTATGGAATGAATCTCACAATGCAAGCAGCCTGACATTCATAAATACATATCTGTAACAGAATCTCTCCAGTGAGCTTACAGGCAACCATGGAATATCTATGTAACTCCATTACTATTAAGATAGGCTAGCTATCGCTTACAGATTCCATCAGATGGGTGCAGCACATGTATTGCAGTACAGGTAATGAATACACCAAAGGAAATAGGGAGACAGAAAAGCAGACATGGGGTATAGTTGAAGAAGAGGGACACTCAAGTGGTATGTTAGAACAGGAAAATCTGAGGAACAGTCAGAGGGGCATGGGCAATGTTTTTGGTAGAAATAGGACACTTTTTATTTAAAAAAAAAGAAGGAAAGGCAAAGACAGGGAAAGAGGAGGAGAAGGCCATCACAGCAGGTATACCCATATAATAAATATCACAACACATGACAGACAAAGGTTGGAAATAAAAAGTAATGACAGTTAAGTAACACAGATGGCACACTGCACAAAACGAACAATGGAAAGCTTTGAAACATAGTGGAAATGCATACCAGTCATGGGGCAATGCAGAAATACATATATACCTGTGCATTATCACATTATGACATGTTGCAAACTGTGTGTCAGTCATACCTGGATGTGTATGCCAATGGTAGATGTGTGTTGTAGGGTAATAAATTAGGATTAAAGAATACACATGGATAAATAAACACATATCCAAGTAGTCTGTCAGCAGTGCAAGTTTAAGCCAAGCAACATCAAGATAAGCAAATGTAGATCTTGGAATGCCAGATAATACTAGCATAGGACAGAACAGAATCTCTGACCATGCATGTGAAAGGCAAACAACCAAGCACAGTGCCAAACATTAATACTGAAGCACAGCAACAAACCAGCTACTAGCTACTCAAGTAGGTGTATATCACCCAAACAGATGTGTAATGGAATGCATATGTCACACACATATGCCATGTGAAAGGCAACACACAGGTGTAGGTGTATATGTATAACCTTCAGTGGCCTAAAAGGAAATTAGATGAAAATGATGTCAATGCACATACACACACCAATGACATGTAATAAAAATATATGGTCACAAATCTAATAGCACTGCTATATAAAAAATATAAGATTGTGCACACGAATTCCAGCAACATACACTGGTTACAATGTAACACACTAGTGTAACAAAGGCAAGGATGTATTGCAAGTAGTAGCCAGCGACTCTTGAGCAGATGCCCTGCATCTGTATAATGGCTATAGAGTTGGCACACATTGACCTCATACTTAAAATAATACATGAAAATGGACAAAAATTCTAACAAAGCTAAACATCTGTAAGATATCTTTCATACCCCCAAAGGTGGAATGGAAGTGGATAAAATGGACCCACATCAAGGAAGACATGGCATCCAATCCCCATAGTCAAATGATAAAGTAGGACAACAAGGTAAGGTGACACATTGCAAATGCATGTGTACACCACACAGTGTGGTGTTGAGGTCAACCCAAAATACATTGAAGCAAATGGCCAATGTATGTCACATTAGAAGACTGCATTGCCAATGTCAAAAAAATGGGCTTGTATAAATCACACACAGTTTGTACAATCATATAACAGCTAGAAGCATAGGTAAGCAAGCTAAGAATTGCTATCGCATATAATGTCATGTCAGTCTAAAGCAACACGTGGCATAAACACCTGTGTTTATATATCATGAACCCAGCTCATTATGGATCATAATATTTGCAGAGACATAGATGCAAATCATTGAATATATACACCATTTGTTGAAAGGTGTGAATTTTGTGAAAATGTAAAACAGGCCAATGATGGCATACTGTACTGTTACTGAATAAATTACCATTACCATGGTGTATACATGGATGTTACATTGGCAGTCTATGCATTCAGAAAAGGAGGACTGCCCTTACATATGAGATACATTTATATGGCCTAACATGGCATCAGCATTACCAATGCATGCCACATGCAATGATGTCATGCCAGTGGGACGGCATGACAACTGTCATCAAAAACACATGGGCAAGGAAATGTCCTTCTATTGCACATACATGATGTGGAAATACACAAATCATAACAATGCCACTGTGGTAGTGGTGGACTATGGGCAACATTTTGTATGTGAGTTTCTGTCAGTAACACACACGTTTACAATGGAATTGTTTCAGCAATTGCTGCATGTTAATTGCTAATATTCATGGACAGGTGAATGTTGAAAGAAAGTCTGTTGTGGTATTGTGTGTCATGAACACTTTGAAACATAATGGTAAATATCACAATATCTGCATTTTATGTTTGGACCTGTAACACATAAGTATGGCAGCAAAATTACATGCATGCTCAAGTTGCATATACAGTCCAATTACTGATATGGGAAGCACCATGGTGGCAGCATTAGACAATTGGATTACACAGACAATACGTATGGAGCTGAGAGACCACTATGATGAGGACAAACTTCACAAATGATCTCTTGGACCATCACCCTGACTGAGTCATGCCTAACATGTGGCACGTCCTGAAAGAAATTCCCCATCATGTCCCTCATCTGTATATGAAACACATCGTCCACCACCTCCCAGGTCTGATCCCAATAATCATCTTGCTGTGGTTCCTGGCATTGTCTCCTCTGGGGAGCAGCATGGATGATGACACATGCAGTCCCAGCCTCCTCATCATCATCCTCATTTATCTGTCACAGTTGTTATAATCAGATGACTGTTGCAGTCGCCTGGCATGCACTTATCACTGACGTCTGATGGGCGATCATCAATAAGTCCTGTGCTCTGTTAAGGTGAATAGCAATATAGGTCAGAAATTACATATGCATAACTGATACTACCTGACTACATAACATACCCACTGTGACACCAATCAGTATGAAACCTTAGAATACATTATGGCCATAGTCAACTGTACCACCATATGTGATGCATGTCAGTAATCAAATCCATAACAATGAAGAACAAATGTCTATCAGGCTGCACATTCATATGAAAATCATAGCTGATGTTAAGCTGAAACTGTGTGCACATCTGCAGTCTAACAGACATTAAGTAACATCCCATCGACATGTGAGGTCTGGATATCAGAATATCAGAATGAAGGTATATTAGCATACATTACAGGTCTCATTTATAACACAATCTCATATGAAATGTCCCAAACATTATTATGTAACACAATTATAATTAACAGATTTCCTGCTAGTGGAGGGGTCCTCATGCATGCAGCACCTGCCCTATGTCCCAGTATCTATACTCATGGGCATTTTCAATACTGGAACCTGTCACAGACACTGTATCCATCACACAATGTGAGCAGCTTATTCAAAGCCATGCCATGCCATGCATAACAGAGATTTCTAGTGGAAATCATAACACAACCTGAACAGTTGTTTATTGCCCACCATTTAGCAAGACAAGAATGCACAAAGCCAGCACACTTACCTATCCTGATATTTCAAGTGAAGCATGCCATGGCACTGCCTCATGCAACATTTACATAACTTTACTTTGCAAATCAATACTGGAAAAATAACAACGCATAGCAGTAGTATTGGGACCTCCGGTGCTTAATACTGATGTATTCCTCATTAAATTGTCCAGTTGGCTATTTGGCAGAATAGCGGTATTTCCATGTATTCCCTTGAATGTGTGCTTTGAACATTTATGCTTGTGTGTGAATGCCAAACATATTCCATGTATCTGTGCATGTAATGAGTCATAAGAATAGACGCCAATTAACAGTGTTATAAAGAAGACAGAGTGAGGTGACAATACACAATAGCAATAATGTTCAGTCCTAAACACAGTGACAGTCTGTGACACATGAGAATCTAATACATGTTTCAGAAACAATATTTTCTGTCTACAAATGTATGCATGACCTACATGCATTTATTAGCACGCCACTCACTACCCTGCAAAACACAAATAGTCTGATGCTGCTAGCTGATTATGTAACAGGCATATAGAAATGACAAAGAAATTCCTATTTGCACAAGCATCCCTGAACAGAGGATACAAGTACACTTCAAGCAAACCATCAATGGTGTTGTAGGTAGATACAATACCCTTGTTGAACTGAAGGGCATGCCATACAGTCTGCCATGCACTAACACAGCAGACACCCATTCAGTACGTGAACAGAGAGGCTATGTTCAACAGCTCAGTTACTGAGAACCACCTCCACTCATACAAACATACCAGTACATACATTACAAACAGTAAACAAAGCATTATTAACTTGTATATAAAACAGCCACATCCCAATCACTGTGACCGTTATACAAAACAGACTGTCATTTAGGTTGTGGGCTACATTTGACAACCTACCTTCAGAAAACATGGCTTGCAGTTTAATAATATTTAAACAAATTTTTTGTTAAATCAGACTTGTAAGCACAGGTATTGTGCGAGTATTGCACTCACCTTAGTGATGGATGATGGGTATTCTTACATTATAAGTACCATACATGTTAATGTCAAGAATATGAGCATGAAGAGTGATCAGATCTATTTTACGTACAAAACCAGACAAAATAATCAACATACTTCTCTGCCTCCACTGTTTCTCCAGCCTGTGCATCTGCTCAATGCATGGGGCATGAGATAACATCAGAGAATCACCAGACACAGTTTGTAATATTACACACACACACACACGCACACGCACATACACACACACACACACACACACACACACACACACACACACACACACACACACACACACACACATTGCTTTACATCTTGGAACATAATTGAATACGTATACGGATCTGGGAGTTATGAATGTGCAGGGATGGTGTATTAATACGGATCATGGCTTAGGCTTTAAAAAAAAGGACAGCATGATGTGCATTTAGGAAAATAAGCTACAAGCATAAATGCATGTCAGCACAGTGGTCACAACCAAAAACTCCAAATGAAAACTAATTACTCAGGGAGTCGAACAATGTTATGTAACACATAACTGCTGCTAACAGACAACTACAATGTGCTGTATGTCATGGGCATAGTAATGTATTTTATGTGGGAGGACATAAAACATTTGCAGATATTCCCTGGCAAAGTACACATCAGAAGTCAAATTCATACATGATATCAGTGCTATCTCCCTGTTCTGCATTCGAACTGTTATGTCTGACTATTTTAATCCTATCAAATATAAAGATGAGAAGGCTGTTGAAGTCAATTTAATAAAGAATGATATAATGAAAGCTTTCTCCTATGTGGACCTGAAACCCCACCTCACCAAGATATGCACATACTGGCATGTTTCTTTATAAGCTGAACTAACAGCTAACACATATGGGCTACACAAATACCAGCTACCCTCAAATATTACAACTGAAAAGGTATGTGTAGCTAGTCAGATATGCAGTCTTCTTGTGTTAAGCAAATGGGAATGTAATAAGAATGTTCATGTTGTTAAGAGGAGCATACTAATACATTTATTTATGAATTATTATTCACACATACACAGGTACACTAGGAGATACTGTTTAAGTATTATGGATAACTAAGAAATGCGTAGTCATCAGCAGCCTAGACACTATTGGCATCAGAGATACATGACTATATGATGTGTGAAATTATGTTGTTATATGTTTGGTAAACAGACATACATTTACAATATTCAATATTATGTACATTATAAACATTACTGAATAAATAAACCACATGGGAACAGAAACCATACTTATCGGGAGAACAGTCACCATGTGTTCTTAATTATCCAGATGAGCTCATTGTCAGAACAACTGCTTAATGTTTTTAAAGGGCAAGTATCAGATATATGTGGGACACAGCTATAGCTCTGAATTCCATAGTAATGTTCAGGTATAAGTAGAATGTGACACTTACTGTAGGCATCCACTGACTGTTGATGCACCTCAGCAAACCTCTGATGAAGCTCCTTTGCATACCTCTGCTGCAGGTCATCATGGCAGTGGCAAACCTGCATGCCACTCTTGTAGATGCCCGTATGTCCTCTATGCTCCCTCACAATCTGATTCCAAATGTTGGTTGCTGTAAAGTTCAATGGTCTGGCTCACAATGCTCCACTCCAGCATAGACAGTCAGCATCTGGGGGATCTCTTCCTCGGTCCAGTTGGATACCTGGACATGTTGAAGCCTTCTGGATGTAGTCCTCTCAATAATCTTGATAATGGTGATAATACTCGATTCAGAAAAACACAATTTGAAAACTGTTCACTCAGGTCCCAGTCAGTTCATAGGTAGCAATGGTTTGATTTTTAAATATATCAAAATCAGTATTTAAAAGTGGCATTTATGTCATGTTATCAGATCATTGGAAGATGATAGACGTGCTATCCATGGTTCTGTTTAATGATACCTATTGGGTACTTGTGCACAGCAACTTCCTGTTAAGTCAAGCTATTGGTTAACGTGCCAAATTTTGATTACTAACATGGACATGTGCAAATGGGATTCCAAAACCTTGAACTTTAGTGAATCTCATTAATTACATATAGTGCAAATGGGACTTAAAAAATGTATGCATACAGCTGGTCTTACTTTCAGTTATACCTGACTCATAGGTAGCTGCAAAGGTAATTTGGCACCTGCTAGCATTGCTATTTTGGGAAATATGTTGCTCCCTATAGACCTGTGTTAACATTACTCCTAACCAAATGTGTATCTCTTTAGACTGATGCATTTATTGAAAATGTATGCATTATGAAAAAGATTTATGATTTACTGAAAGAGTGCGGGATTTGCCTGTATGCATACAGATGGTTACATCTGCATCAATAACTCGCAGTCATTTCTGATATGCAATTGTACAGACAGATGTAAATACACAACTAAACAGTACATAAAGACAGATTCACAGATTTTCCATATATCTTGTGGGTGATTCAATTCACTCTGTGTTATATGTATGGCAAACTATGGATTCTGACATTATCCATATGTTGCTATGTAGTATGAATTTGTACAGCTTTATGTATATTTTTACATTGAGGCTTCTTATAACAAGTATTAGATCTTAATACAAAAAGGGTCCATAATGCCTGTGTCCTGCTTACTGAACCTGAGGCTTTCCAACGCTTTCCTAAGTTGTTCAATGATGGAATTCACTGCTCAGTAATGATTGTGTTGATATAAGCTCATCATGTGTAACATTTCATATGACTGATTATTTTACACCGTTTGTCTTTTTAGGCTGCAAATGCTTTGCAGCTATATCCATCACACATTTCTGCTGTACACATATGTTATGTGCATCATGTTAATGTGAACTATAGGCAGACTGCATGGCTCTTAAGGCACATTGCTACTGTGTTTGGACCTCTGTTACTGTAATATCTACTATAACAGATTTAAATCCCACAGACAGCCTCTACAGATATCACAACTAATTCTGCTGTTCCAAGTGCTATGTATTCATGCATTTTTTTTATGGTTTTGTATGTCACAGCGCTGTATGGCACAGGAACTATTTCCTAAAATGTTGCATTGCACAGGACTGCATGGGGTTTATTGTGGCATAAACTGTCCACATATTCATCTCCATATGTGGGCCCAGACATGAATCTAATCATGCACATATAATTGACTTTTAGGCAGAAAACAGACCTAGGGGATAATAATTTCTCTCCACAGAAGAATGAGATTATAACAGATGCTCTGCCCCAACATGGACAGAGACTCCTTGGATGGACAGGGAATACAGTATGGAGGAATGAAGTTGGGATGGACCTCACCAACATGATTAATGCTATTGGAGGTCATAATAGATCCAATGAGGTCTGTTGCTGACTCTGCTCTGATATGATGCTTCATACAGCCATCAGGGTACACCTGTATAAGAGGTTAAGGGTTGCCACCAGTGATGGCCCACCATTGACACCCTTTGATGAGATCACACAGTTTTTGCATCACAACATATGGCAAGTGGGGAATGCCATATACTCAGAGGTGACATTGAAGCAGGTGTTCCAGGCTACACATTTATTCATTACCTTGTGTAACACTGATGCATATAAAGTAAATCCATACATATTGTTGTTACATGCATATTCATGTATTGTCATTTTTGTGTTGTAGCAGCAGAATTGCATTATGCATATGGGTCCACAGAAAGTGATGATAATCAAGGTAAATGTAATTACACGTAGTCATACAACTGCAGTGTAACCAACATGTGTAATGCTGTCTGCCTTCATTTTTACAGGTCCATCCACTTCTGCACAACAGCAGGAAATGACAAGTGAGTGTCTCCATATATTCTTACTGTGACTATTACCTGCATTACTTCAGCCTGATGTTATGTCAGTGCTGTTTACTGTCATACTGATATTTCCCTAACATTCTGAACTACAGGTACATCTTCTGGGGACAATGGCCATGCAGTTGCACCTAAAGACAGACCAGGTATTGTACCACAGCATGTTCATAGGATACAGCAATGTGTAGCAGATCTGTGTTGCATAAAATTAATGTCACTGTTTTTCTACACAATGACATCTGGCCAACAGGTGTGCCATGCATCATGTGAGTACCAGTAGACACTGGCACTGTGTTGTATATGTCATCATGTTACCATTCCATTGCCTGCACACACGACCATGTTGGCTTTGTCTTTACTTTATCACTGCAGGATCTGAATTACATTACATGAACTCACCACATTGCAATGATTTCACTGGTATGCTATTACCTCTTTATCATACATGTCATTGCTGTTACTCCTGTTGTTGTCCTCCATTAATACTGTGTCCTTCTACCCATCCATTGGACTGACTGCATCACCATCTCATGCACAAACAACTGGTATGTATTACCTACTGTATGTTTTAAACTGTATTGGAATGGTCCATGCTGTCCTGGATGTCATTAAGAATGTTATGTTCATGACTTTGTTTCCCTACAACAGTTACATTTTATCCCTATCCTCCAGCACCATCTTCCAACAGGGACTTAACAGGTGCTTGCTATGCCTGTATTCCTCACATTATCTCATGTATGTTGGATATGTAGCATAATTGTCAACTCAATGTTATATAAGTTATGTGACCCATAACCAGACAAAACTTTATGGTAAGCCATTATTATCTGTAACACTGTAGTGATATATATATGTGTCATGTGTCATTAATGATATACAGCATGTGATGTAAGTATGTTCACTCGACATGCATCATTTGTCTCTTCTTTTAGCACATCAACTACCTTTATCTTCCATTAGCCTGTCCATTGATGTATCTCAGTAGGATAGCATGGCCCCTGGCACACAGGACATTAACATGGTGATACAGTCCAGCCCAGATGGTGACAGTCATGTGCATGCAGCTGTAGCCTCAGATAAAACTTGCCCAGCCATTCTGACAAGTAGAAGACATCAGATGATGGACAAGATGATGCCTGTGGACAAAAGCCCTATGTTGATGCTGTTGATAGTTCCCCACACCACATTGATACTGCATGTCACATATAGGCATGTAGCTGGTGTGCTTGGGCATGTGTCATAGGGTGTCTGCCTACTCCTACAGGAAAATGAAGTAACTTCATGGATCTGACATCCCTGAACTTCCCTGTGCCACAGATCAGCTTGCACACCAGCTGAGTATGTTGCATGAAGGACAGGAGTGCAGATACGATGAGGTTTTGATGTCATTGGCTGCACAGAAAGAAAGCACATTAGCTGTGGCATGGTCTGTTGAATCCCTGGCTATGAGAGTAATACTGTACAGGCAGGGTTCTGTGTGCCCTGACTGCTCTTAGCCAACTGCCACATGGCAGAGGCAAGCGCCCTCTCAGCAGACCAAACCTGGGCTATTGGGGATTAATGACTATGCTACAACTTGTACACACTTTTGTTTCTGGCCTATCTGATGTGGGCCCAGCAGTCACAACCAGACAGTCAGCTCACACTCATGTTCCTTCCCACAGTGTAGCTCCACATTCTTGCATCATCCCATCAGTTTTTTCTGTGGTGCAACCTGGGCCAAGTGTTTCTATATGTGGTAGGGACAGACTGGATTGCAGTGTGAGCTGTTAGTGTGGGAGCCCGAGACTGCACTAGAGTGACACAGACAGTTGAATGTAGTGCAGGCAGTTAAGCCACTCGGTCTGGAAGTGTCAGTCTCATCCCATGGCAATGACAATTGCTATGCAGAACTTTGAAAATGTCATCTGTCTGTGGTTGTTGTGAAGTCTGATGTCACAGGAGTCTGGCATTTGACTCCTTTTATTCCATTAATTTATCCCTACTTTACATTATATATATACATACAAATATTTCAAGCACAGGCATAAATGCCCTTCTAGCTTGCTAAGATACCAAAACACTTGTTCCCATAATAAGTGTCCAGGCTGTTCTTAAAAATATCTAAACTAGTGCTTACTTTAATGTAATTTGGTAGTTTTCTCCATGCATCGACTACTCTGTCAGAGAACCAATTAGTACACTTTTCATTCCTATAGACTCTTCTACATAGGTTGTCTGATGATTCTCTACTACTTTTTGATAACCCCAAACATTCCCAGAGGTAGTTGTCCCTAAATGCCCTATATACCTGAATAAGATCTCCTCTTAGATATCTGTAAGAGGCACTGTACAAGTTCAGATATCTTAGTCTTTCATAATAACTTAAATTTTCATATCCATGGATGTCTTTGGTATATTTCTGCTGTACTCTTTCCAGTTTACTCATGCTTGTCTTCTTATAGGGATTCCATATTGTTATTCCATACTCAAGTTTAGGTCTAATGTAACTAGCAAACAATAACTTTGTTATTTTTAATTTCCTAGACTTTATAATTTTTTTATACAACCTATAGTTCTATAACTATCATTAACCAATTTTTTGATATGATTAGAAAAACTCATAGCTGAATCTACTCATATACCCAGGTTCTTAAATGAGTCTACAGTTTCAATCAATATGTGCTGTATTAAATATTCACTTTTCAGTTTATGTCTCCCAAATCTCATATGCTTGGCTTTTGATGTATTTATCAGCATATGTTGCCTGTGATATTGGCAACAGTTGTGCATTATGTCCTTAGTTGTGTTCCTGTTTACATCTTTTGAAAGTGGACAGATACACATGTGCTTCACAGATATGCTTCCCTTGTTGTCTGTCATGCACACATACTCCAATATGAGTCTGAGTGCATAGTTGTATCACTTGTCACCTGATTTAATGATCTGTGTTGGGATAGATTTGTATATACTGTTCATACTGTCATATGTTATGATTATATTGTTATGTCTGATGCTCAGTGTGTACATCTACTAGGTAATTGCCATTAGATATGATCTGTACTGCTGTGGTGGGGCAACACCTGAACATTAGTCTGTAAAGTGTGTGTACTTCTGTATGTGTGGCTTGTCATGACTCAAAGGTGTGTGCCAGATGCCGCCATGTTGTCTGGGCCTGCACTTGTGGTCACACCCTCTGTTGCTCACACCTATGTCTTCTGCCCTCTGTGTCCTCTTGCTTCTCCTCTGATAACTGTGGGGTATCATCTTCAGATATCTGGGTTCTTGGGGTAGGTCCCCACACTTGCAGCTGGAAGACCATCAGGTGTTCTAGTTAGTATGTTGCATAGCATGGCACACTCTCAGACCACTTTCCCTCCATATATGCAACATCATGGACACTTCCAGGGTGCGTTGTCATGATGTTTGTTATGCTACCATCTGCTGCACACAAAGCCTAACAGTTCAGGGATGGTCACCCCTTTCTTTTTGGATCTGTTTGCTTTTGGACGAACTGGAGTCTTAATAGGGATGTGAGTGCAGCCTATTGCATCAAGTACATGTAGGAAGTTTGTGAGGTTATTGAACTGGTGCATAATAGTTCTCCACTCTATGGGGGTACATGGAATGTGTATGTACTTATCCAGCTTGTTGCACATTGCTGCCTGGAATTTTGACAGAATATGACTAGCAGCTGTCTGCAACACCCCTACAGCATCCTCCATGGGTTTTTGGAATGTTCCAGAGACCAGTATATCCAGGATGAGACACTTTTATTTCAAGAGGGATGAAGTTGCCTTGCAGTGTCTGCAGAGATATGTGTGAGACACATATGTTGCACAGACCCTGCACTGTCTGTCTAGGGGGCATCTGTCAATGATTTGTTGATTTGTCAATTTGCTTAATTGCACCCTTACTCTCTGTCTAGCTGGCTACCTTCTAGGATGCACAGCCACATCCTCCTCAATAGCTAGCACTACTGCAGCCTGTTGCAATTCATTCATAGCAGGTGCCATTTTTTTGGTCAGTATGATTGTGAATTCTGCCAGATTCTGTGGTAATAGCTTCCATTCCTTGAACTGTGTATGGCATATACCAAGGATTTCAGAAACAAAGATGGTGTTGTAGTTTGTCACATTTGAGTTGTGTTGAGCATGCATGATATGTTTTGGAATCTGATAGGCATACACAGAATCCATAATTATTGTACACTGAATACTTAAGCAATTGGACTTATTGAAGTATATCTTCTGAAATTGTGTCCACAGATGGTGCACCAAAGTCTTCCTTCAGTGTTCTGTGCTGTCCGCAAATAGCTTTTAGAATCTGACCCATAATGTGCACTAATTTAGGTGATATGAATCTATGTGGAAGAGCACACTCATTGGCTTGAAATAACAAGCATTGTCATGAACTTGTAACTCAACATCAGAGGTTCATAAAGCCTAATATATAAAAATTTAATTTGTTACTAAAGATTAGGAACACTAATTTACATACCTCACTGAGTGAATGTGAGGTCTCTCATTCTGGGTTCCGTCGTCTGCAGGGATGGTCCTTGTCTGTAGGACAAGATGGACTTAAGAACTAGTGGGGGAACATCAGTTCTTGACTATGTTTGATAGCTAGAGTGCAACTAAATCCAAAAAGTAAGATTAAAACACTCCCCTGGATTCATGAAGCTCGGCGCAATTCCGGCGTAAGGCTTGTGCCGGCCATGCGGCGTAGATGTGGAGTAGATGTGCCATATGTATATTAATGAAGGCACGCAGCTGCCACAGCCACATGCATAGGAAACATGCACGAGTGCAAGGGGCATATCGAAGTTGCGCAGGGAGGCGTGTCAATGTCGGCTTTCAAGGAGCAACCTAAACTGCTGAATATTATATTCCGCCAGCAATAGTAATCGTACCTATCAGTGTCCGTGGAGACTGAAACGTATGCAAAGCAGAGTCCCTGCGAACAGAAAATGAAGAGTCAAACACAAATGCATGGCAGGGAATAATGGGTCCCTACCCATGAACAAATGACAGGAAAACCGTGTGTCTGTAGTCCAACGTAGTGTTGATAGCTATACCATGTGGAAGTGAAACGTATCAGATGTCAGCGCGCCATCAGTAGGTATGTCCTGTCCAATGGAGAGGGTCACCAGCCAACCCATAATTCGAGGGAGGGAACATAGCTGTGCAGATGTGTCCATAACAAAATACATGAGGAGAAATGTAGATATAGGTAGTGACCGTATGTCTGAATCATATCCCACAAGTCATGTAATAGTCATATACAAAAGGTATGCCCGTATTTCACATACCAAATGTGATAGGAAATAGCATACACATGTAAACAAAACAGAAGGAGCATATAAACGAGCCATAACAACACGGACACATGTAGGCCAAAAGGAACAGTATGATCCGTACCGTCAATCAAGATTACCACCTGTCAAACTTTGCGAGCGACAGTCCCTCTGTGGGCAGATGTGTCCTGACACAAACATGTAAAACTGGCAAATGTCCAGAGAATATAGGACATAATTCCTCCGTAGACGTCATGCAATAGTTGCATTAAACATATTTCACTGGACATATAATACATAAATGTCATAACAAACAGAATAAGATACCGAAATGCTACAAGAATAAGCTTAGATATAGGCAAGAATTGTAAGTTCTATCTCCGAACTAACCTTGGGTATGTGTCGGCCTGTAAAATATGCTGTGTTCACTGCAACTGTCACAGTAGGGTTGCCACCCTTACAAATGGCCAAAGTGGGACATGTTTGGTACAGACATTAGACTGTACAGGCCAACACATACCCACAGCCAGTACAAAGGACTGAACATAACTGTTTTGCCTACAGAAAAGCGTATTCCTGCAGCATTTTAGTTGCTTATTCTGTTTCTCATAACAGTCAGGTATTTCAGATACAGAATTAACTGTTTAATGCAGCTATCACATGAAATATAAGAAATATGTTTGTCCTAAAATCTCAGGACATTTGCCATGTTGACAATTACATGTCAGGACACAACTGCCCAAAGAGGGACTGTCCCTCACAAAGTGGGACAGGTGGTAACCCTATGTCACACTGTGGCCAATTGAAAAGGTGGAAACACAAACGTTGACTGTGGGGAGGCAATGTCCACAACGGTCGGACATGTGTAAGGAATAGCTTGGACATAGGAATAGGTGCCATCCTACCAATGAGTAGAACAGGCTGGCAAAATCCGTAAGTCAGCTGTATAATCCGAACGTGTATGTGACACAGTCGAACGGGTAGTACCCGGATACACCAACCAAGTAATGAAAGTGAAGTAAGGGTATGTACCTATGTGCGTGAGGTATAGCATATGGAAAGCAAACATGGCAGGGTAGTCCACACAACCATAAAGGTACCCGACACATGTAGGGTAGTCAATGTGTAACTCTGGCCATGTCATGGGCCAACAACCAAAGTAGTGCTCTATGGGGTGTGAGTAATTCATGTGTGAGGGGTGTGTGTTTAATGGTAAATTCCTCAAAGGCGATACTTGTGTCGTATGCAGAAAAGGTGAACCGGAGGTATATGAGGGGGCAGTGGGTGAAGTGGAAAGAAACACAACCTCATGTAGAAACAGCTGCAAGACAAGCAGATAGGCCATAGTGTAGAACACAATCTCACAAACATATGAATATGGAAATATGTGAGACAAATGTATAGATACGGCACCGTCACATACCCACAGATGGGTCCTGATGGAACTGGCCATAACAAATGCAACACACCTGGATGCATAATAGCCTACCCAGCATACCCTCCACAACACACAACCTGCCACCATACCAGAACGTCCACCAAATCCAGCCATACTTGGTCCACTGGTTTGTTGCAGAAACAGCTACACACAGTGACCCCTACGCATATGTAGTAGGTATTGTCACCCTAGGCATTATCAGGATTGCAAACTATGTATCCCCTGCAGGTAAAACCCCCTGCACATTTTTGTGCAGCCACAAAAATCTTTGTTATCTAACTTGTTTTGGTTTTGACCAATTTTTGGAATATCTCTCACGGGATGACCAACTTGTGTAAATAGTAGTATGGGTGACGACGTGATGTCCAATCCAGTAGATATCTGGACACAAGTCAGAATGTGCAGTGGAGGTCCATGACACTGTCCAGCCCTAAGTGGGCATGCATAACCTGCCACCCAGGATAAAATACCTTCCCATGATGCACGTGTCCAGACACGAATAGGAGGGAGAATATAATGCACACATTTGCAAAGTGAAAAACGGCATGAGGGTGAGGAAGACACTACATAAACAGGTCAACCCTGATCAAGTGTGAGGGACACTGACTGTGTGCAGTCGTGACTGACCATACCTGTCAACCTGTGTGAGCAAGATATCTGGACAGAGCCATGAATATAAGTGAGACAAAGGTCCAAAATCAGGGACAATCTGTAAACATATCTCTTAGAAACATAGAATTTGATAGAATAACAGTTTGCACATTGGCATTAATGTCTGGAGTATGAAGTCTGAAACCCAACTGTCTGTCAGCACGTTCCGACTGCAGTCTTTAATGCTGAGCTACTGCTGTGCCAGAACACAACAGCATATTACAGAGGTCTGTGCCATACCACTCAACTGTCCGGATATTTGCAGAATGACTAGGGTCACCACCTGTCCCACTTTGCGAGTAACAATCCATCTGTAGGCAGTTGTGTCCTGTGAAAAAAATCAACACATAGCAAATGTCCTGATAGTTTATTTCCTAATTTACTTTAATAGTCGCATAAAATGGTTATTTTATATATGAATCATCAATATGTTATGTGAAGTAGCATAAGCAATACAAATGTTACTAGAATAAGGTATTATATGTACAAAAAAGGTTAAGGTTCAGTACTATGCATGGCTGTAGGTATGTTTTGTCCTGGAAAATCTGACATCTCTACAGAACATGTCCCACTTTGGGCAGTCAAAAAGTTGGCAACCCTAAGAATGACCACAGGTTCGCCCCATAGTGTTGGTGTGTGCCTCCGACAATCTGCACCAGTGTGGTAAATAGCTGAGGATTGACGTCACTAAATAATGAGAAATATCCTGAGTATAGGACTCCACAACCTGCACAAAAGTCATGCTAATGGAAAACCTAGCATTCTATCAACGTTCTAAACTTGTAAGAGCAATCGTTAAAATTGTCCCTAATTGTCCCCCCATCGTGTAGGCTTTGTGCAGGTTCGGTGCTCTAAGAGGTTGAGAGGTATGTTCTATACATATTTACAGGAACAGCCCTTCACACTTGTGTAATGTACAACTGCATACCTGTAGTCACTTCATGTCCAAAATTAATAATCCCCATATGACTGTATACAGGTAATAGTCAAATGTGAATGGGAACACCCCTCATCCTGGAGTATGGACTATAACAACCCCACCCATAATATGTAATGCCAACAGAATAAGCTGCTGACAGGTGCCCAAACACCTGTGTCTATAAACACAGGTAAAACTTCAAAATAGGGAGATAATCCCTGTCCATATGCTTCATCTGACATTTGACCTCGGCCAGGGAAGTTCCATTCACCAGGTAGACAAGCCTAAACCCAGATCATTATATGAACACCCTGACAATCAAAGACCTGTATGTGGCTGGACTATATGCCTTGGTGTTCTGCATATCCTCGGAGTGATTAACAATGCAGCCAGAGTCCACAGCAGTAGGCAATAGGGAATGTGTAATATGCAGTACCACCTTTTTCCCAGCAGGAGAATGGATGCCTGTGTCGTAGGTGAAGCGGTGAGGCGTATGTTGATGTAGCTAAGTACTATGGGTATGCATATCAATGAGGGAGAACACCAATAGAATAGTGGTTCTGGTATCCGGCCAACGTGAATGAAGTCCCGGTTGACCTACGATCACTGCACATATAACCTGAAAGTGTAATGAAAGCGTTCGTGCAGTACACACATTTAAATATGTAAAGGTGAACGTGTGTTTCGCAGTAGTCTGTAAACTGGAATACAGATATGTAACTGTTATGGTCAGAATTATGAAAGTTCACGGAAGCACAATTATCTATGAAACACATGTAACCCACAATAAGGATATGCAAGTGCGCCTGCGCGTGTGTAATCCGCTCACAGATTAGAAAATGAATGGTGTTTTCCCCACGTTCTATGTACATGACTCATACCTGTTAAACCCATAAAGTACGAAACCGGAAAAAGCCATGACAACAACTGGTACAAATAGGGACAATCCCCAGATATTGCCCTAACAAACATAGAAAGTGGATAGAATAACAGGTGTGTCACTAGCATGGATTCTCTGAAGGGTATGAAGTCGTAACCTGAAATGTTTGTCATTATTTACCAATGTCAGTCTTTAATGATATGCCACTAACTTGCCAGATAGACACAAGGTTATGAAAAACGGACCAAAGATAAGAGGCAAACAGCTGTACATGCAGCGGAAATCTGTACAGTTGAAAGGTATGATATGGAGATATACATACACATATATCCACAGACATAATCCAAAGCAAATTACAAGATGAGGAATGTACAGACATATGTATATATGTACATATATAAATCTATACACACACGATACATGAATAGATATATACACAACAAACATATGTCCCTGTACATATAACACATGTATATAAATAGGTCACGGTATAGCTAATATGGATAGACAGACAGACATGCATGAAAGGAGAATACACCGATGGTTTCCAAACCATTGCCCGGAAAGTACCAGTGTGACAGGGCCTGCAAGTTCTACACATTAAACATGAATATAGGTGTCCTTTGCAGGACCCCAAAAAGTGATCCTGTACGAAGTGCCAACCATCATTGATGAAAAAGAAGTCACACCTGCAACTACGCTATAGGTGTACATACAACAGTAGCAGGTGCAAGGGTAATAACACATGGGTCGATTGAATGTATGACATACGAGCTGATATCCGCAGAGTGGGGAGTGCTCAGAAGTGTCCTCACACTTTATTATCACTCACATTAAACATGTTTAATGGGTACTGTGGAGGTGTGTCAGGTATGGGAATCATGGGTATGCAGAATTGGGCCAAGGTGTTGGTTGGCACAGATCTATTAGGTACGCCCCATGGGAGTGATCAATATATCTATGTGGGTATAGCACACACCTACATTCTCCAAAAAGGTGCAACCCATCTACTGGATATTGTGTAAACCATTGGGGGAAGACGTAAGGACCTATATCAGTGTCATGTAGGCAATTATCATGGATGGACACGCGTACGACCAAGATGGTAACCATACCTGCCAGAATGTCAGAATAAGACAGCTGGACTAAAGCATAGTACACGACAGACAAATAGGGACTATATTAAATATACCTCAGACAAAGTCAGACCATTGATAGAATAATTGCGTCATCAGGAATACGAATGTTATGAGAGTTAGTAATCATGAAATAGAAATGTCAGTCATGATTACCTAACCACACAGTCCATCATGGCTTGCCAGCAATCTACCAGAAAGGCACATTATCATGACAAATGTAACAGAATCATAGGTCAAAGCCCAGGGCGTATACCCATAATGTGTACAGGTGAGAGATATGAAGGTAACCTGTCCTAATGAAATGTACAGAACTAGTGATACTAGGTGGACAGGTGAGAAGAAAGACGTCAGGACAAATGACAAAACATGTACAAGTCATAAGCATGTTTGTCCACAAATGTGAATTACAATGTATGGCCTGTGAAAGACATGTGTCCCTCAGGGTGTCATGCAGTGTCACCGATACAGTGTCCAGTCCCCCATACTCGTACGTGAGCTCTGCCACTGGCGGAAAGCACAAATACTGGCATGCACATAAGGTACATGATGGAATAATTAGTGTGGATAAGCACCTGTTGGCCTGTGTGAGGAATATAACCCAGTGGGTGGGTGTGTCCTGCAATAGGAATGTGATGGTAACTGGCCTGTGATGGTGCAATGTATTGTGTGTATTGGCGTAAAGAAATTGATGTCCAGTATCAGAAACATACCTCGCAACTGTACGAATGTGCAGATGCATGCCTCATATGTGTGGTGTGTTCCTCTCACAATCTGTACCTGTCTGCCAAATACCTGAGAACTGACGTCATTAAATAATGATAAACATATGTGTTTAAGACCCCAAATCCCTCAGAAAGGTCATACTAATGCAAAACCTATAATACTGTTAACTATCTACGTTTGTAAGAGCAATATGTAGAATCTGCCCCTATCTGTCCCCCCATCATGTTAGGCTTTGTACAGATGTTTTGCACTAGGAGGATGATAGGTATGATCTGAAACAGATACATGTCTGAGGAAACAGCATTATCGACTGCAAGATAACTCAGAAGATATGAAAAACGCTGCAGTAGGAAGTTCATCTGCAGGTATGTGCTGACATGTCAAATGACACAGCAGTCTACAGGAAGTACCTATAGGGTGTCACCTTTACCAATGATGACAGTGGGACATACCCACAGCCATGCATACACCACACATAGACATAGCGCACAGCAAAGCCTAGGCCATGATACATGAAGCCTCCGGCGTGTATGGATTGAGTGAGAGTACAGCAAGGAAAGATGACTACCAGGCTATTCAG